>NC_136807.1:31970734-32075734 GCF_951216825.1 Electrona antarctica
CAAATTGACTTCTTTCCGCTGGTAATTGTGGCTCGTGACTTGCCAAAAGCAGAATGGGGAAAATGTGTGCTTCTTGGGGTCCAGTTGTCAAGCTTGTAATGATTACAGAACGTTGAGCTCTTACAGAAGAACATCTACACTGCAGTCACCAGACAGAAGATCAGACTTTCTTAAAGGAGTAGTTCACCCCCAACAATACATATTTTCTATCAATTACACACCCCATGAAGCCTTGAATTCATGGAGTTTGTCCCGGGTCGCTGGCGTAGCAGTCCGGGGGGGGCTACAATGCAGCGTGACAGCGTGTTGCAGGTTCGAATCCTGATCCCAATGACCTTTGCTGCGTGTCACTCCCCAACTCTCTCTCTCTTTCCATGTCTTGTCTACTGCCCCTACCAATGAAGGCATAAAAGGATTTTGTGCCTTGCTCAATTGTACATGGTTATTATAGCATGCCATGTGATACCTGCAATTCCAAATTCACATGCACATAATACTCTCTTGTTTGAGCAGAGGATTGAAGATTGAAACAATTACTTTTTTTAGCTGGCCCCTGTAGCTCAGAGTCCCCACAGGCTTGTAGGGCTTTCAAAATCAATTGTTTGAGTCAAAACCCCAAATCGATGATGACAGTCTTGTTGTTAATAGATCATAGTCAATAGAGCTGGCTTCCAGTGCTGTTATATGGCACAATGGACCCGAGTAACCAAATCTAAGTGAGAACACTAGTTTCATGTCACGTAGCAAAGACGCAAAGTGGTAAAGTACCTGCCCACCACTTCAGAGGTTGTGGGTTTGCATCCACCGTGGTGCTTCTCTCTTTGTCGAAAGTCTATACCAGCACAATTGGCCTGTGTTCGGGTGAGGAAAGCTGGGCAGGGAGGGTGATATCACTGCACACTTGTACAGTAATCCTATGGGCCGGGGAGGAGTAGAACGAAGGAGGCTCTACGTCCTCCCGCTGAGGGCTCCTCACTGGCAGCTGAGTGAGTCAGTAGGATACAGCTGTCAGAGAGTCAGCCAAATGGCATAAACGTGATGCTTGTGGAACAGTACAGGGGCTCCTCACTGGCAGCTGAGTCAGTAGGATACAACAGTAGTGTCACATACAAATGTATGTGGGGAAGAGTTGATTGGCATAACATCTAAATTGTGGAGAAAAATCACACCCGTGTGAAGTGAGGGGTGCTAATATATAAGTCTAACTCATGTTGATTACTTACTGATTAGGTGATGGTAAACGGTGCCAACACAAACATTAAATGCCATTAACAATAAAGAGACAATATGACGTAATTAGGGACATTATGACGTAAATTTTCCCTTCATTGTCATTGTTTTTAAAACAAACATTGAACTAAAAACAAACATTAAACCTGTATATAGCGCCCCTCAAAAATAGGTAAAGGCCCACAAAAAGAAAGAAAAAAAGAATAGCATTTTGATGATGTGTGGTAAACATGATGTTGATGTGTTTAAAAGATGTTTTGAGAGGCATAACACATCATCATAATATCCAGTGTTTTTTTTGCGACCAAAGGTCGCAGTTAACTATGAAACCTAATCCACTTTCCCCGTCACCAAACCCAATTTCCCCGACCCCATCACCTAACCCACTTTCCCCGTCACTCTGAGTCTGGCACTCACTCTCCCTGTCACTCACCCCAGACAAGCCCCCAGGTCATCGTGACATCACGTGACATCAGCCCCTGTCTTGAGTGTGGTGTCTTGAGTAATGTGTCCTATAGGCTGTGTCCTGTGTCCTGTGTCTTACCCCTGCTTGGGTCCTGTAGGATTTGAGATCGTTGAAGATACCGTGTGCGTTGGTTGAAAGCATGCAGAGAGGTTTATTTTATGCTGTTTAGTCTGCTGTATCCCCATAAGGAGATCCAGATACTGTCAGAGTAATGTGTCGTTATTCCCACCTGATGATCCAAATGATGATGTCAGTGTTGATCCCCATATATGGAGATCCAGATACTGTCAGAGTGATGTGTCGTTATTCCCACCTGATGATCCAAATGATGTCAGTGTTGATCTGCCCATATTTGGGTATTCTGGTAATGGGGCATTCCCAGCTGATAGCCTACAATCCCTGTTATGCCCATATGGAGATCCCTTTTGACTGATACCTGTTCATTCAAACTCTAGACGGGCCTGCCCCAAAGTTATTAGTGCAGCCGCGCCCGGTTCTCAACAGGCCCGAAAATTAAGCCCCGGCCCTACCTGGGCCTTCATCAAACCCTGTACACTCAAGAGAATGTCCCCACTACGGCACTACCACCCTTAGATCTCCATATATGGAGCTGAACATTCCACATGTTGGAAAATAGAATAGGCTATGATGAAAATAATATAATTAGGGTATGCAAGGTCTAGACTGTAAAGAGCTAAATTGCTATCCAGTATTTTGTGTGATGATCACTTATCTTAATGGAAAGCTATAGAGCACCGAAGTCTGAACGCTAATGCTGAATTACATTTTCGCTAGAAACAGACTGTATCAAATATGAGTGACTGACTGTTGTAAACGACAATATCACGAGACGGTTTGTTTTGGACCACAATTCTTATATGAGACGATTTTAAGATGACCCGCAATGTTATTCTAAATAGAGAAAAACCTCTGCGAACCCCTTGGAACCAGGGGATGAGTGACTGACGTCAGGACTTAATTCGGCACTCTATAGGCCTACGTATCTATAGACTGCATGTAAATATGAAGCCAATGTAAGCTAAAATTGTAAGATCTTGAAAATAGATGGAACATATTGCCACTTTGAGCAAACAGTGTCAAACCCAACCCTGTTTGCCTTGGGGCACATGGCATGTTTGCCAACTGTCCATTTTTGTTCCCTCTCATTCATTGTACCAATAACAAGATGAAATACACTGAGAAAAAAAGTAAAAAGAAAAACATATTGGCTTATTTTGGAACAAAGACGCCTCCAAGAATTATGCAACAGGTTCTTAATAAATCTGTAAACAAAACAAAACTCTCAGTGAACTGCTCATCCCCTATACACACACACACACACACACACACACACACACACACACACACACACACACACACACACACACACACACACACACACACACACACACACACACACACACGCACACGCACGCACACGCACACACACATGCACACACATGCACACACTGCAGACCTCCCGCCATAAGTCTAATGCACGATTGCACGTCGTCTGGCTTGTAGTTCCAGTAGTAGCCTAGTCTCATCCTATTTGATGGATTAGGGTTCTACATCCACACAGACCTTCTAGTATTCAGGGACTGTGATTCATACTTGGCACAGTTGTGGAGAGCCTTTGTAGATTTAAGGGCAGTTTGTGGCTTTTGTGTTTAACGGTGTGTGTGTGTGTGTGTGTGTGTGTGTGTGTGTGTGTGTGTGTGTGTGTGTGTGTGTGTGTGTGTGTGTGTTTATGAATTGTTTGTGTACATACATGTATGCAGTATATATATACTGTATGTGTACTAAATGTTAGAAAGTCTTTGTGTGTGACAGCAAAAAACTATATTACTTTACTATTACTTTAAAGGTGGTGTACGTGTATATGTTAAATACAAATATCGATTGTTAAATGATTACTATCACAATATAGAGCTTGGGGGTTCGTTCCACTGTGTACATTGATTTTCTTTGGGCAGGGTCTAAGAATGTTGGATGGTCCATTTGTCAATCCAACAATTTAGTCCAACTATATTTAATATTATTATGAAAATTCCCTTGCTGGATTTGTACCTTCATGCTCCCCAGGGGGGGTGAACCCCACTGATTTGTACCTTCATGCTCCCCAGGGGGATGTACCTTCATGCTCCCCAGGGGGATGTACCTTCATGCTCCCCAGGGGGATGTACCTTCATGCTCCCCAGGGGGATGAACCCCACTGATTTGTACCTTCATGCTCCCCAGGGGGATGAACCCCACTGATTTGTACCTTCATGCTCCCCAGGGGGATGTACCTTCATGCTCCCCAGGGGGATGTACCTTCATGCTCCCCAGGGGGATGAACCCCACTGATTTCAAGATACATTTATTCACGCAACAGGCCAGAGCCTATAATGTATGTGGCATGCGCCTGGACCACTAGGCCAGCGGGCGCCTGAACCCCACTGATTTGAGTGATTCCTTGACCTTTGCTCTAGTGCCATCTTCAGGCCAAAATACTAAATGCACACTAGATATCTCAAAATCGAACAGGCAGATTTAGCATGACACAAATCAAACAAATTACACATCCAATGATACAATCCCACGTGATGGAGGTATGAGGAAGAGCTATAGGCTCTAAACATCATTTTGGTTTGCTCTGCACACACTTTTATTGTCTTATTTTAGATTGCAGGATGAGCTTCCCTCTCTTATTCAATGAAGAAAAAAACATACCTGGTAATAATGACGTTGTCCTCACCAATGAGAGCAAAATTAACCACATATCCCTCTAGACTTAGTAAACTGAGTTGGCGGAAGTTGCTGGTTGACGCTTTACAAATCAGTTTACATCTCCGTGAATGAAAGAAGTGTTGTGATTGGTCGAAGAAATATCGTATCCGGGGGAAATACATCTGACTGATGTTCCGGCCCGACACATCCGCCAATTCGCCATATTCAGACCGCAGCCATCTTGCCAGCAAGGTGATACCTAGGTGACACTTCCCATATACAGCCCATTCATCCAAACAGAAAAGTATTCTCTAATTATATTAAACAACGTCAAAATCACCAACATTGCAGCTGTAGGGATTGAATTATCCTCTTTCAATCTGTAAAGTGTTTGTTTCATAAAAATCCACCGTATACATTTTATGAGCTACTTCCTGTCAAGAAATTCCTTGCAATGAAAGTGCTGGAGTTTGGAAGTGCTCGTTGACTATCACTCAATGGCCCATGCGTACCACCTGTTTTGAATGTGAACATAATGCAGGAGCAGGAGGTTGCTTTACTGATAACGTGCGCTTCCATACTCTGGGATTGGGTAGGAAACTAACAGGACACAGGTGGAGAAAACTAATAATCACAGGTGAGACAAGACAGGTAACCGTAACTACAGAGGAACACAACAGAACACAACAGAAAAGTAAATCACTAACTAAAACTGGAACAAGGAATAGAAAACACAACAGAAATACACGGATCAAGACAATCAAAGGCTTTAGCTAAGAGAACGACAAGAAGAGATGTGACCTACAGTAAATGTTCTAGCTAAATCAACTCTCAGAATTACATGAACACATTGACTTTAATTTACATCTTTATTGAAAACATATCGTTGTTGTCGGGCAGAAACCAGCTTACTCCATTTTCTTTTCTTTTTTATAAATCAGTGCTATTGAACACCGTTTACGTCTGTGTGTGGGTTTTACAAATGAAAACCTCCTAAATCCACCTCAAACTGTCGGTCAAACCGCCTAACTCCAAGTTGTGGAGTTAGTGGTGGTTTGTCGTCATCGTCATCGTCCCCTTTCCCCCATTGATTAGAAAGTCAGACAAAAAACAAAAATCACACCCGTGTGAAGTGAGTGGTGCAACTCTGTGTGGGGGTCCCCGAAACATCCAGACCCACAGAAACGCGCCCAGGGTGCTAGCTGGCCCGGTTCCGGCGAGCTGCCACACGTCTGAAACGGTTGAGAAATTACAGAGTTACCGTGTGCGGGTCCCCAGGGGGTCCCTCTACTGTACTGTACTGTCACTGTACTGTCAAACAAAAATAATGTTTTTTGACAGTGTGTGACTGCACTGTCTCTAGGTCGTCCTCAGACTGTCACACACTGTCAAACACAAAAATGTAATAATCTGGGGACCCCCATAAATAATTTGGCGACCCCCCCGAGGGGTCGCGCCCCCCAGGTTGAGAACCTCTGCTCTAGTGCATGTCAGTCTAAGCACCTATAGGTGCGGGAAAATGTCCTTGTGGGGAAAAGTGTGGGTGATGCAACACTGTTGATTTTGTTAACATGTCCACATGCCATTTTGTTTTGTACCTCGTCATTCCGTTTTAAACTACGAAAACACGACGAAGGTCTAAAGTCCTTAAGGTTCTTTATGCTGTGGTCAATTGTGTGTGCGCGCGCGCGCACGCGCGCACTCACTCACGCACGCACGCACGCACGCACGCACGCACGCACGCACGCACGCACGCACGCACGCACGCACACACACACACACACACACACACACACACACACACACACACACACACACACACACACACACACACAGACAGACTTCATTAGTTTAATTTGATTATGGTCATCTGTTAAATAATCAACCATCTATCTAATAATTTAGCGATCGCTCGCCCGCTGTCTATTTTGCTCGGTCGCTGTCTGTCAGTCAGTCAGTCCGAGTACTTCTTTAGAATTTATGTTGGGACGGCTTCCGGGTCACCAGTGAACTGCATGTTGGGACGGACACAGATTAATACTGGGACACCCCATCGCCCGCTGTCTATTTTGCTCGCAATAGACAGCGGGCGAGCGATCGCTAAATTATTAGATAGATTACCCACACTGAACATAATTTGCTGTTCATATATTCAGAACGGGTAAGGACTAGTGCCATAAATATAAGGCAGAAAAGATGTGTAGCCTAAACATTATGGAAAGGGGATTGCATAAAGCAGAATAGATATCCCTAACATGTTGAGAGGAAGGTCGAGGGAGAGTACCACAACAAGTTTACAGAGAAAACAGTTCACAACAATGTAAGCTAAAGACTATTATACTGGTATAGGAAGTTAATGGCAACAAAACTACCAAACAAACAGTTAGTATGTTCTCAACCATAATCAAATTCTATCTAAAGC
This sequence comes from Electrona antarctica, assembly GCF_951216825.1. Classification (NCBI taxonomy): domain Eukaryota; kingdom Metazoa; phylum Chordata; class Actinopteri; order Myctophiformes; family Myctophidae; genus Electrona; species Electrona antarctica. Next base: position 31,977,565 of record NC_136807.1, read on the forward strand.
AGACAGTCTGTACTTGGCAAAATGTTTTTTTGAAGGTCATCGTCGGTACACCTTGAACACAAAAGTTGATGACCACAAAGGATTCACTCCTTCCACTATGTATGACTATGTAATGTAATGATTGAGCAGCCTATGGCTGCTCAATAATTACTATTGCTGTTGCTGTCATTGTCACTGTTTAGTTTACACAATGTTTCACGTAACACACTGTTCATTTTGTCGACTAAAACTTTGACGAAAAAAGCTGTTGACCTGACAACTAAGGCCTCACTCACACTGTTGCAACATGCATACAACATTTGTCTTGTGTCTTGTTCGTGTTTAATGGCCGCCCCAATGCATTTCCAATGGAAGTCACATGATTTGACAAAACATTTTTGTTTGATGCGGGGGAGGGGGGCACAACACAGCCATCAAACAATATGCATGTTGCAACAGTGTGAGTGAGGCCTTAGCCTGATTGCGACCGTGGGTCGCAGTTAATATGAAAACCTACATTTCCCGTCAGTCGTGTCGTCTCACGTCACGCCTCCATATATGGTCACGCCTCTTGACATCACGCCTTGTGACATGTCACGCCACCATATATGGCCGTCTCCATATACAGTATGAAGTTCACGACACGGACCTCATCAAACAATGGATAGCCATACATGGAGAAGACTGGATCATCACCTAGATGGCGGTGGCTCAGGGGTAGAGTGGCTGGCTGGTAACCGCAAGGTTGCCAGTTCGATCCCGGGCTCCCCCAGAGTTTGTGTCGAAGTGTCCTTGAGCAAGACACTGAATCCCTAATTGTTCCTGATGTGCTGGTTGGTGCCTTGCATGGTTTCTGCCGCCATCGGTGTATGGGTGAATGTAATGCACAATCTATGTAAAGCGCCTTGGATAAAGGCACTATATAAATGCACCATTTACCATTTACCATTTTAACTACATCTGACCTCAAAACTTTAGATCTCCATGAGCTGACCTGTTCTGGCATTCCATATGTTGATCCTTCCCCACCCGTCTTCCTCCTCGATGTCTCCCTTTTGAATGATACCTGTCCATTCAAACTCTGGACGGGCCTGCCCCAAAGTTATAAGTGCAGCCGCACCCTGGCCCGGAAATTAAGGCCCTACCTGGGCCCACACACTAGTTTGATTCAGTAGTGCACTATGTCAGCTTCATTCAGTAATCAGTAGTACAAAAAAACTGACGGCTGTGGGCATTGTGGGGTGAGTTTAGTGATGATACCTACGTTGCAGGGCAACAACAGTAGCTACGCAGTGTGCATTGATACGACGTCAAACTGGGTTTTTTTCCCAACCCGCACCACAGACCAATCAGAAGCCATGGGTCAATCTCTACCTTTTACATGTCCCGCCTACCTTGGAGATATGGGACCTTTTCCAGACTGACTAGCGAAGTGACAAAACAAATCAAGGAACGCAGCGAATGAGGCTGGAAACCAGCATAGCAAGAAACCTCAGCCAATAACAGCCAATAACAATAAAGTCCTATTTATTGCATTAAACGATGTTAAACTATGTTAAACTCACTTTGCCACTCAATTTGCCTCTAGATTTCCCCATTACGTTAAAAACAGACTATAGCTGCTCCATTGTCCATCGACAGTAACTTCATTGAACCATTCAGTTTTAATGTCTGAAACAGCAAGTCGCCCCAAAACACGCTCGCCACCATGTATTCCTAAACGTAACCTCAGTAAATGCATAAACCTAACCTTATTCCTAAACGTAACCTCAGTAAAACTATGCATTAACCTTAACCTTATTCCTAAACGTAACCTCAGTAAAACTATGCATTAACCTTAACCTTATTCCTAAACGTAACCTCAGTAAAACTACACCTAACCCTAACCTTATTCCTAACCTGCAGTAAAACAAATACAAGAATAGGCCTACAAAAACCGCTGGGGGGCATGCAGTCTCTGCCCCCCAGCAGGGGCAATTTGTGCTTTGGGGTAAGCCTTCCGGTTACCGTTGCATACAGTTGAGTTTATCATACTTGTAAAACTATTAAAGCCATTGTAACCAAGTAATCATACTTCTATCTTTCATTCGTATACATGTATATTCTACATTTCAGCATCTGTTTGAACTGTGATTCCCAGAATTCAGTTTGAAATTAAACTAGTGTTCCTTGGAAGCACTGTTCCTGAAACAAATAAAGCATGCGGTCAGAGTCAGAGAGCAGAAAATATGTTTGAAAGCAACAATAATGTAATCAGAAACAGTATGTATTTACTTGAGCAACGCCAACATAATACATTTCCTGTTCCAAAGCACTTAACAGCCACATCACACCAAAAAAGAAAAAGCAAAAATAGCCGTTACTCATTGACAAGAGAAGGCCAGAGAGTAATCCTGCCTGTGTCGGAGTTGACTTAATGTGTGCTGTTGTGAGCTGGCCAGAGGACCAGGTGCACAAAAGATAATTTGACACTTGAGGTTTTATGTAAATAGTAAAATTTTCCCTGCTCGCAGCTTAAGATACTGTAGCTGTATAGCTGCAAACTAGCCATTGTGGAAAATGCTGCATTCAATAAAAATCCTTTATAATAATTGAATTTACTCCGATGCTAAACTTTGCTTGTTCCATTGGTTTGTCCAAAGCCTACAAATTACACGCTATCACTCCAATGCCCGAGAGACCTTCCCACACTGTGAAATCCACATGGTTGAGAATGGGCCCATCAGAGTTAAACAGGACTTTCCTGTGCTCTCTGCTTAACACACACATACAGTATACACGTGATGTGTGTATGCGCACGTACGCACGGCACACACATGCCCTAGGCAAGTGCGTGTGTGTGAGAGTCTGAGAGAGAGTAAAATTGAAGTCATCATCTCCGTTGTTTTCCAAACCCCTCACGGTCCAGCTACGACTCTGTTTTCCAAGACAGAGGCAGCAGTGTTTAGGGTTACTGTCGCTACCGCCATGCTCCACTGAGAATATTCTGCCTCCAAGTCCTGGATCTGCTCGGGCTGGCCTGGCCCGGACCAGATCCAAACCGTTTACAGACCCCGAGAACAAAGCTTTGCCTTTATTCAAAGTCCAACAGGACGGTGTCATGTATCCTCCTAACTTCCTCCCTGTGTGTCCCCTCGCTGTCCCCATGTAAAACCAGCGCGCTTCCACATGCAACCACAGCACCTCAAACACTATTTACGGCTTAACTAGTTTCCCCCCTTTTCCAACAATAATGTTCCCTCCATCTTCAGACGCCAGTGACAGGAGATGACATCATATGAGGTTTTCGAAAGCGATGAGGAGTGAATTAGGCAATAAGGAGTGAATAAGGCAATACCATTGTATTAACATTTAAAATTATTTAGCAAAAGCAGGAAGTTTGCGCTGGTACTTACTTTTGTGAGCACTTAAACTTTAATTTTGATTAAGTGTTCTTTATCTTGTCTCTGTATTGAATGAACTGCAGTTTTGTATGTAACTTTGTTGATCGTTGCTGCTGTTGCTGCTGTCTGAAGCAGGTATGTTGAGAACGAGACCTCAGGTCCTAAATAAGGTTTAAAATAAATAAAAAACTAAATGAATAAGTGAATGAGGCATTTGCATGTCATTCTCGTGGAGAGTTATGCTGTTTTATAATCGACCCGATGCCATGTAAGTCCATACAATGTGATGAAGTAATTTGACTGTGTGGGAGCTAGGTCTAGTGGTTAGTGAATCTGTCCCATAACCATCTGGTTCAAAGGCTTCATTCCCCTGATGTCCTGTGTGACTGAAAACGTTTGTGTGAAGAACATGTTTGTCTAGCAACACAGTCTTTTGATGAAGTATAAGTAAGCCTTTAATGGTAATTTTATATCTTTATAGGCTGATGCCCGTTGGGAATATAACTCATCTGGTTATGCAATATCTGACTGTTGTACCCGTTGTCAGAGTAAATTTCAGAGAGGTTTGTATTTTTGCTTCTGGACAACTGATGGTCCGACCGACAACCCACTCAACAAAATTCTCTTTTGCCCATCTTCACTCATAGACTGACAGACTTCTGGCTGCGTTTAGCCTCTGCCAAGCTTTTTTGTTATTTGCTTTTTGATTGATTGATTACTAGTTTGCAGAATAAAGTACAGGAAAGTACAGTTCAATACAAGGTCAGTATTTATAACCGAAGAAAGCACTATATGGCTTGAAGTTGTTTCCATTGGGGACTTCATATTAATTTAATTCGATCACCATTTGGGTCTTCGGCGACACACGACAAGTCGATCGGTCGGACTGTCCTCAAGTTATGAGTGACAGACTGACAAAGCACGTACACATGAAGGTGCACAAAAATTATATCTTGAAGTCACTACCTCACTATACTATTTGGGAGTTAGAATATGTTGCCATGCGAGGTGCGTGCATACATACAGGGGTCTCAGGGGAGGAAGCAATCTGATTGGTTGGAACAGCCTTCTAGCCATGCTTCAAACGAGCATCATGGAACGGCTAATCAAAACAAAGAATTCAGCTGCTCTGTTCTCCCAGAGCGCTGCATACTCGGTGGCTAGGCTAGCTAGTTTCTTGGGACATTTGTGGTCGTATTGTGGCTACATCTGTCATTAAAAAAATATGTTTTTTCAGCGATTTTCTTAGTTTTGAGGGTAACTGTTGTAATTGCAATATTACACGAGAGGGGGTGGTTTAACATCATTAATGCATGCCTGCGATGCTGTCCGAAAGCAACGCAGAAGTGTAAATTGCTTAATCGTCCCCAATCGTACAGTAAAGGGGTAGGCAACCTTAGGCACGGGTGCCAACATTGGCACAGTGAAGGGTGATCACTGGCACTCTGGCCAGTGATCAAGTGTGAGAGAGAGGATTTTTCCTTTTAAAATAACATTAAATTAAGCTCTCTCAAATGCATGCAAATCCTGCACATAATCTTCCATTTATTCAAACTGAACTCTGACGTGGGAGGGAGTCTGAGAGATAGGTGCATTATTTCTAACGATCATTACAATGTCCTGATGTGAGAGAAAAGAGTCCAGAAGAAGAAAGAAATGTTGCTATATTTATGGACAATCAATCATCTGTTGGAATTGTTTAGATTTTTATGCTGTGTCATAATTCAACATAATGTTGACATGGCATACTGACTATCAAGAAAATAAAAACACAGCACTTCACAGCACTTCATGTCAAAAAGCTTGCCGACCCCCTTATAAACTACACGGTAGTTTATAAGTGTTAATCCGTTCGTAAGAGTGTACAAACTGGACCAAATGGAACAAGGGTAACAATGAGGACTTTATTGTGTATTATAACCCTTAAAAATGGGAATTACAATGAAAAGCAGAGGAGTTACTTACAGTCAGAGTCCTCAGGAGAGACATAACGTGAGATCATACATCACGGTACATTGGACCATAATTTCTCCTTCATTTAGAATCTGTCCGCAACACGTCTCGGCTCCAAGGCCGAAACAACAACAACAACTGTGTTTTATAAAGCATCTGAGGTGTGTGAGGTCAGTGGAAAAACAGGACAGCTGTCTATGTGGTTCTGCAACGTGCTAGAAACTCATCATGAATACTAAGTAATTCTGCAATTACTTCACTTGCTGTATTTGAATTTTTAACAGATTCATCGAAGTCGTTCCACTTTTATTTAGTACCGTCACTTTGCTAGCATGTTTCGGCCACTTAAAAGCTGGTTTTAAGTTTCATAAATTGCTGTACGTTTTGTGTTAAGCATGCACAATCATACTGGAGTCTTAGGTAGAGAGCCTCCATCAAGAGAGAAGGAAGAAATATGTAATCTGTTGATTCTAGCATTGTTTCTCAAACCTTTTCATATCAAGGACCCCCAATTTAATATGTATTTAATTGGCCATGGATATTTTGGCAATTGGATACATGTTGTGGCAGCTAGGGACTCCATACAAATATTCCAAATGTGTCTGTTTTTCAAGATTATTTAAAAAAAATAGCAGACCTACACTTATCTGCAAGTTCACAACTGTGAGCTTGTAGATTGATTATTTTCAAGTAACCAATGTACAGTATATAGGGTTAGTGGTTAGCTGACTTTGATGCTATATTTAGTCATTTTGCTTGGGACCCCCCGGAACCCCCTCAATGACCCCACTTTTAAAACCACTGTTTTCCTGTAGTTTTATCCTGTAGTTTTATCCTATAGTTTTATCCTGTAGTTTTATCATATATCCTATATCCTATTATCCTATATCCTATAGTTTTATCATGTGGCTCAAGAGGTAGAGCATGGGTCGGCGGTTCGAATCCCGGCTCCTCCTATCTACATGTCGAAGTGTCCTTGGGCAAGACACTGAACCCCAAATTGCTCCCGATGTGCTGGTTGGTACCTTGCATGGCTTCCGCCGCAATCCAATAAAACTATAGGATAAAACTCTAATAAAAACAAAACTCTAATAAAACTCTAGGATAAAACTCTAATAAAACTATAGGATAAAACTCTAATAAAAGTATAGGATACAACTCTAATAAAACTATAGGATAAAACTATAGGATAAAACTCTAATAAAACTATAGGATAAAACAAAACTCTAATAAAACTATAGGATACAACTCTAATAAAACTCTAATAAAACAAAGCTCTAATAAAAGTATAGGATAAAACTCTAATAAAACTATAGGATAAACCTCTAATAAAACTGTAGGATAAAACTCTAATAAAACTATAGGATACAACTCTAATAAAACTATAGGATAAAACTATAGGATAAAACTATAGGATAAAACTCTAATAAAACTATAGGATAAAACTCTAATAAAACTATAGGATAAAACAAAACTCTAATAAAACTATAGGATACAACTCTAATAAAACTCTAATAAAACAAAGCTCTAATAAAAGTATAGGATAAAACTCTAATAAAAGTATAGGATAAACCTCTAATAAAACTATAAGATACAACTCTAATAAAACTCTAGGATAAACCTCTAATAAAACTCTAGGATAAAACTCTAATAAAACTATAGGATACAACTCTAATAAAACTATAGGATAAAACAAAACTCTAATAAAACTATAGGATAAAACTCTAATAAAACTCTAGGATAAAACAAAACTCTAATAAAACTATAGGATACAACTCTAATAAAACTCTAATAAAACAAAGCTCTAATAAAAGTATAGGATAAAACTCTAATAAAAGTATAGGATAAACCTCTAATAAAACTCTAGGATAAAACTCTAATAAAACTATAGGATACAACTCTAATAAAACTATAGGATAAAACTATAGGATAAAACTATAGGATAAAACTCTAATAAAACTATAGGATAAAACTCTAATAAAACTATAGGATAAAACAAAACTCTAATAAAACTATAGGATACAACTCTAATAAAACTCTAATAAAACAAAGCTCTAATAAAAGTATAGGATAAAACTCTAATAAAAGTATAGGATAAACCTCTAATAAAACTCTAGGATAAAACTCTAATAAAACTATAAGATACAACTCTAATAAAACTATAGGATAAAACTCTAATAAAACTATAGGATAAAACTCTAATAAAACTATAGGATAAAACAAAACTCTAATAAAACTATAGGATACAACTCTAATAAAACTCTAATAAAACAAAGCTCTAATAAAACTCTAGGATAAAACTCTAATAAAAGTATAGGATAAACCTCTAATAAAACTCTAGGATAAAACTCTAATAAAACTATAGGATACAACTCTAATAAAACTATAGGATAAAACTATAGGATAAACTCTAATAAAACTATAGGATAAAACTAATAAAACTATAGGATAAAACTATAGGATAAAACTCTAATAAAACTATAGGATAAAACTAATAAAACTCTAATAAAACTATAGGATAAAACTCTAATAAAACTCTAATAAAACAAAACTCTAATAAAAGTATAGGATACAACTCTAATAAAACTCTAATAAAACTATAGGATAAAACTCTTATAAAACTCTAATAAAACTATAGGATAAAACGATAGGATAAAACGATAGGATAAAACGATAGGATAAAACGATAGGATAAAACTGTAGTTTGATCCTGTAGTTTTATCCTGTAGTTTTATCATGTAGTTTTATCCTGTAGTTTTATCTTGTAGTTTTATCCTGTAGTTATATCCTGTAGTTTTATCCTGTAGTTTTATCCTGTATAGCTTTATCTTGTAGTTTGATCCTGTAGTTTTATCCTGTAGTTTTATCATGTAGTTTTATCCTGTAGTTTTATCTTGTAGTTTCATCCTGTAGTTTTATCCTGTAGTTTTATCCTGTAGTTTTATCATGTAGTTTTATCATGTAGTTTTATCATGTAGTTTCATCCTGTAGTTTTATCATGTAGTTTTATCCTGTAGTTATATCATGTAGTTTTATCCTGTAATTTTATCATGTAGTAGTTTTATCATGAAGTTTTATCCTGTAGTTTTATCCTGTAGTTTTATCCTGTAGTTTTATCCTGTAGTTTTATCATGTAGTTTTATCCTGTAGTTTTATCACGTAGTTTTATCCTGCAGTTTTGTCCTGTAGTTTTTTCATGTAGTTTTATCCTGTAGGTTTATCATGTAGTTTTATCCTGTAGTTTTACCATGTAGTTTTATCATGTAGTTTTATCATGTAGTTTTATCCTGTAGTTTTATCATGTAGTTTTATCATGTAGTTTTATCCTGTAGTTTTATCATGTAGTTTTATCCTGTAGTTTTATCATGTAGTTTTATCCTGTAGTTTTATCATGCAGTTTTATCCTGTAGTTTTATCCTGTAGTTTTATCCTGAAGTTTTATCCTGTAGTTTTATCATGTAGTTTTATCCTGTAGTTTTATCATGTCGTTTTATCGTGTCGTTTTATCGTGTCGTTTTATTGTGTAGTTTTATCATGTAGTTTTATCATGTAGTTTTATCATGTAGTTATCATGTAGTTTTAGACACAAACAAAACACCTGGGGGTCTATTAGAGTAATGTTAACCCCATAGACACATGCAAAACACCTGGGGGTCTATTAGAGTAATGTTAACTCCATAGACACATACAAAACACCTGGGGGTCTATTAGAGTAATGTAAACTCCATAGACACATACAAAACACCTGGGTAGCCTCACTCGATAATATAGGCCCCTCCCAGTGATTTTGCTAGCCAATTACAATGTCAAGTCACCCTTGTGATCATGCGCAAGTAATTCGGAGGGGTTTTCCCCCCCCAAAATCATGTTTTTGCAATGATGGCGCCACCTATGGATGCAAATGGAATTGCTTTTGGCTCTGTGTTGATTCAGCCACCCTCGACATGTGATTCAGATTTGGGATGGATCGGACATTCCGTGCGTGAATTGTAGCATTTTTTGTAAAATAGGCCCCTCCCACTAACTTCGGAAGACGATTACGGCCGAACGATACGGATTATCACATTTCTGACTGTGTTGTTTTAATCGGATAGGACCAGAGATCATGTGTACCGGTTTGTGTGAGATTTGGACAAATTCTGTAGGTGGAGCTCCAAAAGTATGTTTTGAAGATACTTGCAAATTGGCGTGGCCTGTGATGCGTCATGACTCAAGGAATCCAGGGGAAAAAATATTTTGATTTTACGACCTACGGTTCAAGAGTTATAAGCCAAAAGGTGAACTGGGCTGTTATAGTGCCACCATGAGACCGACCGATATAATTATAAGTTAAATAAATTTAGTAATTATTATGAAACTCCCCCCAAGCCCTTACGGTCTCAGAAGAAAAAATACTTAAAAGTGAGTTTTTGCATTTTCCCATTCATGTCAATGGGGAAATTTAATGCACTAATGAATTAATATCAATTAAACTATACAACAGATGTCTTAGCAAAATGATAGCACACGATTCCTGATGAAGCCGGTCGTTTTGACATATGGCTCGACTGCATGTGCAAAAACTGTGGGAGGAGTAGCGCAGCAAAATAAAGTTTATCCAGAAAGAAGACGAAGAAGAAATGAAAAGAAAAGGTAAGGGGAACAATAGTATGGTTGCTATAGGCAACCACACTAATAATAATAAAGTGTTACAATTACAATAGTCTGGTTGCCCTTTTAGGGCCTATAGGATCCTTTCGAGTCTACTTCGTTACCCTTCTCTGAGTTAAATTAATACTGATGCTATTAAAGAGTACCTATAATTAAGATAAATAAAGTAGCTACTTTTCAGCAGCTTGTCTTTCCATTCCTACAGCAACACTAGTTCATCTCCATCCTCTCTCTCTCTCTCTCTCTCTCTCTCTCTCTCTCTCTCTCGCTCTCTCTCTCTCTCTGCTTGAAGGCTCCATTTATATTTGCCCAAAGTTTCCCTGAGCTAAGCCTCCCTGACCTATTACCCAAAGTCCCACAAAACCTGGCTTGTTTGAGTCCCTTTAAAAAAAACGCACGTTTTCCCCAGATGTTGTTCCTCGTTTCTTTCCACGTCCTCGTAAAAAAAAAAGAAAAAAAATGTTGGGTAGCGAGGGGAGGTATGCTTTTTGTTGTTGTCCGACACTGTAGAAAAGAGAGAGCAGCAGCAGGTAAATGAGAGCAAGAGGAAGTGTACATCAGTGTGACTTCCACCTCTCATCAACGTCATGCAGAGTTGGATTTGCTGCGGGGGATGGGGATCAACGTCTCTGCACCCCCCCCCCCCCCCCCCCCCCCCCCTCTGGTCATTTGTTTTTATGGCCGGTGGGGGGATATGTTTTATCCTTGCTCCTGGTCAGACTGTATTTAATACACACATTTCCTTTTGGGAAGTCTTATTGTTTTTGTAACAAAACTAAAGGCAACAGGAAGGAGTTGGTGGAAGGAGCAGTGTGGTTGCAGTCCCCCACACTGGACAATGACCAGGGGCTTTTATTGAGAACAAAACAGACGCAAATAGAAGTCTTGTCAAAATAATAGCGGCTCCCACTGGGGCTATACTGGCTGACATATAAGTGAAAGGCCGGTCCCTAACTAGGCTGGGCTGCTATCCGGCTTGTAGTTCAGAACATTACATAAATACTGCTTACAATAGTGGTTCTCAAAGTGGTGGTTCCAGGTGGTCTCCAGCTAAATTAGTTCATATATAGCATGAAAGTCAGTTTAACCACTTCAACCGTATTTTATACTTTGGTTATTCGAAAATAGCTGATCACAACACAACAAGGTGACTCTATTTTCGAATAATTTTCTCTTATGTGGGTCCCTGGCACTGTGGCACAAACTCTTTACAGATGAGGGTCTGCAGCCAATACATATAGATGAATCCATGGAGGGGTGCCTTGTGCACAGCCAGGCCCATTACTGAGGTGTAATCAGCAGTGATTAGCTACACCTGGCCAACAGTGTGCTGCCTCCCAGCTCTGCTAAACTGATGAGCTAGAAATATAGATGCCTCATTGGTCGCTGCAGTTCATTGGAGCGATGTGTCTCCAGCGAAGCTATAGGAACTCCCTAGCAGCGAAGTCGGAAGTCAAGCGGAACTACTGGCCAATCACCGGCACTTATCAATTAAATCCAAGGGAGCTTTATTGGCACGAGGGAACAAACATTTATATTGCCAAAGCAAATGCCGCTGTGAAAGAGGGAGTCGCACCTCTGATTGGCCTACTGAATGTACACTTCTGTGACACACACGGAAGCTTGGCAAACTTCTGCTCATGCTTCCGCTATGCTTCACAAGAAATCTCGGGAAAGCTTGCCTCCAGGTTGCCTTCAAGAGAGACACATGCCCCAGAGCCGAAGGAGGCATCTACCTTTTTATATGCTGCCGGCTTCCACACACCTACAAAGTGAGGGGAGCTGTGCATAGTTCTTGAGAAGCTTGCCTTAACGAGTTCAACAGGAGACAGCTGTGTAGGTGTGAGCTGACCATAGCAAAATCACAATACTCTCATTTCTGCCTCCATAACCACTGCCTCCCTAACACACTCATCGAGTCCAGTGTGACCCCCGGAAATTTGCGTCCCAAAATGTGAATTTGCTTTTGGAGGAGCCAAGAGCGAGGAGAGAGGGAGGAGGCTCCCAGGCAGCTTGAAGCAAAGAAGATCAGCAATACGGGGTATATATACATCAAGTGTACCCCGCATGCAAACTTTTTTTTTGGAATGTGTGCCGTAGAAATTCTCCTCCGCCAGATACAAGCCTCCGGGCTCTGGAGAGAGCCAGCTGTGTGTGATACTGTACGTCATAAGTAATTACCATCACTACAAATTTACACTGACTGAGTGTTCCCATTCTTTAGAGCGAACCCAATTGATTCCTGCGTCCGTCGTGATGCAATGTGTTGTGAAGGCTCTATAGCCGAAACGTACAGGTCGCTTTTTTTATATATGATAGTTCATGATAACTAATGCATCACCTAAGCCTTAATATAGGCTTAATTAAGGCTTAATTAAGCCTTAATTATGTGTATGAATTTGTCCCTTAAAGTAAAGTGTTACCGGAGCTCCAATACCATTACAACATGTGTATATTCATTGGTGGCCATCTTGAAAAATGGCCGCCATCTTGAAATTTGATTTGGCCAGATGGTTTTGTGAAAAGAGCAATCCCTAAGGAGTATGTGTGCCAATTTTGGTGCTTGTATCCGCAACCCGCAAGTGAACGATTATTACTGTTATCTGCCCCGCTATATATGAACAAGACTGAGACTTAGCTCCGTTTGTAACCTCATATCTACGCTACGAGAATAATAATAATAATAATAATAAACTTTATTTATATAGCACCTTTCATGTCATAAAATGCAACGCAAAGTGCTTTACAGGGCGGAAGAAGATAAAAACACAAACATAAAGTAACAATTAAGCAAGCGAAAACACAGTGGCCTTAAAACAATAAAAAACAATAGTAAAGTAAAACCGGCAAGGCAGTAAGAACAAACTACGGAGGGTGCCTGTCTAAGCTGTAATGGGAGTTTATTCTAGGCTGTTGGCGCATAGAAGCAGAAAGCTGCCTCACCGTGTCTTTTAGTTGCCATCCCTTTAGGCACCTCAAGCAGGCCAGCAGTGGAGGACCTGAGGGGGCGGCCTGGGACATAACTAGGTAGACAGTCAAGGAGGTACAGCAAGAGGGTGCAAGACCATTTAGAGCTTTATAAACCAGTAAAATAATGTTAAAAATCCTAAAAACTACTGGAAGCCAATGTAGTGAGGCTAAAACTGGGGTAATGCATGTTCTCTCATTTCGTTCTAGTTAAAATTCTAGCTGCTGCATTCTGTACAAGTTGAAGCCTGTCAGTTGTTTTCTTTGGCAAGCCAGAATAGTGCATAGAGAAGAGGTTAAACGATATTCCTGCACGGATCAAAATGCGGTTGAGCTGTCCACAGACAGTGGCGAAAACCCTTTTCACAGTATCGTTTCCCAAAAGTAAAGGTATCAGAACCGAGATACAGTTGATAAACTTAACGCCGGCACGTGAATTGTAAGTTAGGGGTGAAACAACCGCTTACAAAGCAGTTGTTTGTCAGCCAGTACCATGTTTTCTCAATACTGATACCTTTACTTTTTGGAAACGATACTTTTTTTGCCACTGTTTGTGGACGGGCTCGACCTCATCTCGGAGCTTAATTGTAGCAGCGTAGATATTGAGGTTCCAAACGGAGCTAACTGAGACTGAGACTGCATGTACAGTGTACATCTATGATGAAAAATATAAAACATGAAATTATAAATAAGAAGTCCACTATAAGCATGCATTACATTTGGCGCTGATCGGTTTACATTTATCCCTACACAGTCAGACTGTCTATACATTACAGTATGTTAGAACTGGAGGGGGTACAGAAAATCTCTGTCCACTAATTTCAATGAAAGTGTCTCACCCAGCACTTACCCCTCCAGAAGTACGTCTTTCCTTCAGAGTGTGGGGCCCACTGTGGGCGTGTAAAGTGGACTAATGCGCATGCTAATGGGCCCAGTGACATGTCACAAACTAGTAACTACCTCCATGAGCCTGTGAGCCAATGTGTTGAGCCGCATGAACTTGTGGGCCAAAACATGCAGTGCATGTGCATGCAGGCTTTGTCTCCTACTGGTCATACAGGTATCTCTATCTATCTGACATTTTCTGTCTCTCTACACTCAAAACAAAACAGAACAAAACCAGGTCCAGCATGATTTACCTGTGATTCTCTGACATCACGTTCTGTTGATTATGTCATCAACGGCTGTACAGTGGATCTGAGATTATGAATTCACAAACCTAGACCAAACCGGCGCCCACTCTGGAACGATGCATGTTGTGAAAGACTTTCCAGAGAGTTTTGTAGTATTGTCAGATTTGCGGTTCTGGACAACCTGAACTCCATATATGCCTAAATATTGCAATAACTTGTTGCACCTGTACACCTGTTGATTTAACAGAGTTAAATCAACACTGTGAGATAAAGAATCACACCCATGTGAAATGAGGGGCACCCCTATCATTATAGGCTCTGATGCCGACCACATTTGGAAAAGGAAGAAGGAATCGTCTAGAAAAAGAGCATGGTCTCGTGCCATCGTGGCACGATGGAAGTCTGCATGCAAGTTGGGAAAGCCTACTAGGGAACGATGCAAGTCGGGAATGCAAGCCGACTGTTTATGAAATCAATACCCATTGTACCTGTTAGAGAACTTGTTGCACCTGTACACCTGTTGATTTAACAGAGTTAAAGGCATTCTCAGGCATTCTCAGGCATTCTCTGATTTAACAGAGTTAAATCAACACTGTGAGATAAAAAATCACACCCATGTGAAATGAGGGGCACCCCTATCATTATACATCATCATACATCATCTCATGAACAACTGAATTTGTGATTTGCTCGTCTACATATGATGTAAAATTTCCCTTTATTGTCAGTGGCATTTAATGTTTGTGTTGCCACAAATGTACATCATATTTGAGGCACATATGACCTAATTTGACCTTTCATTGTCAATGGTAAATGAGACGTGTGGGGACAAGAGCTGTATATGTGATTGGTTAGCCGATTTGCTCGTCTACATATATGACGTAAATCTTCCCTTCATTGTCAAAGGCATTTAATGTTTGTGTTGCCACAAATTTACATCATAATTTGACGGACATATGGCCTAATTTCTCCTTTCATTGTCAATGGCAAATATGAGACATACAGAAGCTGTATATAGGAGGGGCTAGCGCCCCTCAAAACTGGGGTCCTTAAATTGAACGGTTTGAGAATCACTGGTGTAGACGGCTTATCCCATAGAGAACTACGCCTGCTCAGAGTACACCTTCTGCGTGCACGTGGGACACGTGTTCTTCATCATCTTGCTCAGCCAGTGGTCCACACACTTCTTGTGGTAGGCATGAGAACATGGCAGGATCCACAGCATGTCCCCTGCCTGGTAGTCCTCCAGGCAGACGGCACACACATCATACGTGTCTCCTTCCTGGTACTTGTGGACGGGGAGTTTATTGAGCTGTTCCTTGACTCTTCGAGCCCGACGGCGTCTTTGGAGAAACACTTTCAGAGATAAAAGAGTGTGGACCATCAGCCCGACGAGTCCTGCGATGAGTCCTATGAAGATTAAGGTCACGAACACACCAATGACTTCAGTGAGGATAGTCTGACCAAGGTAAGCTGATGTGAGGACAATATGATTTCCCTCATGAGTGTAGTTCTCTTTCAGTGCGGTGGCGGTGCCTTCACCCACAAACACTGCTGGGATGTTTATCCTGATCCATTTCATAACATCCCAGTATGATCCCATTAGGATTAATTTGTTGGAGCCCACGTTGTGAATAATGGCTGCCTCATACCCGGCTGCCATAGCATTGCTGACCTTGACATCGAAGTCACAGTCAAAGCTCCTTATGAGGACGAAGATGCCAGTGTCGGAGGCTTTGGCAATGTCCCCACAGGCATTCTCTGGCTCCGCCACAACCAGACGGCTGCTTCGCCCATCGCCGCCCGGTATGTATCTGCTGAAAAGTGCCGGAAGGTGTAGAAAGTCCTCCTGCTTTTTGTTGAAGGTGTAAGCAGCGATGCCTGCCTCTACCGGCAGGAGGTTGAGAAAAGTAAAGAGCAGGACAGTTACAATGGTGAGCTGTTTGGTCAACAGCATCGCTATGAATTGAAGCCAGGTAAAGAGATCTCACCGTCGTACACCCTTCACCATGTGGTATACTGTAAAAGAGTCGGCACACAACTCCTGCTTTTATATCCCCAAACTTACAGCTGCCACGGCTGGAAGTCGATTGGACAGAGATTGTAATGACGTCACAATAGGTTTGAGCAATATATCGATATGAATATCACCTGGAATTTTGAATAATGTAATATGTTGATATGGCATAAGTCTAGTCTTTTCCTGGTTTTAATCACTTAAGCTGAGAAGGAATGGTTTGCGTTCATTGCACCATACCCTCTTGACTGGGTGACACAGGGGTCTGTACTTGGCCCCCCTCCTTTTTTACCCTCTTCAACACATCTTTTGGCTCTGTCATTTCTGCTCACAAGCTCTCCTACCACTGCGGTGCATGCAGCACATTACCTTGAGCTCAATTCAGTCACGTGTACTTTAAGCCAGGCACACATTGCAGCGATCACCGATCCTATAAGTTTACAATTTACAACATCCAAAGGATCAGACACTATTACTTTACTGTATTTGTTACTTTAGACAGGACACTGTATATTAATGAAAGATTAATACAATAGCAATGATGCTAAATTTCATCCGCAGTCCCCACAAAAATCCTAAAAAATATTTAATGTTTGTGTTAGGGACAAGATGACGTAAATTTTCCGGTCATGCGTTTTTAAAACAAACATTGAACTAAAAACAAACATTAAACCTGTATATAGGAGGGGCACAAAACAGGTACAAAAATGTATACCTATTTAAGCAAAAACTAAAACACATGTGTGCTTGGCTCATTTGTTTGAAGACAAACTTATCGTTTTAGATACTTCCCCACCCAGGAGTCTGCCCAACCCCTTATCTCAGTTATCTCTAAGCTGACTATTGCAACTCCCTCCTTATTAATTATTATATGCTTTTGTTGCTGCCCACAAAGCACTGATGTTGGCCTATGAGGCAATTAACTAAGGGCATGCACCCCGCATTGTACAGGTCTTACATACGTTTACATTGCCAAAGCAGAAGTGGAACAAGACAATCAAAACAGAACAATGTATTTACAAATAAATATTGGATATAAATAGGAATTAAATAAAGGTGTAAACAGAGCTGTGTTATATTAGCAATTTGGGTAATACTATCTTGTGAAACTATAAAAAGCATTTTCTGTCAGAGATAGTTATACAATATACATCCATATAGAATACGTTAGCTTTATACTCTCTCTCTCTCTCTCTCTCTCTCTCTATCTCAGGGTAAAAATCCAGGGTGTTAACTATGAAAGGGTAATATACTGTATGGACCAAACCGGAGTTACATTTTACTGTGCAATTTTTAAGGCCATGTGTATGCATCTACATTTGACAGTAGATGGCGCCACATACACTGAATGGATATGACTAAAGAAATGTGAACGTTTCACAAAGGAGGTTCTCTGTGAAAGGTAAAAGTCCTGTAGAATGCTTTCTTCTTTTCTGCCCTAACCCTAACCCTTCTTTGTTTTTTCTTGGAAAAATGACACGATGGGAACTTATATTATTACGGTATATTCCTATAGTTACTTTCCACCACTGTCCTGCTGTAAAGCAGTGAGATCTGAATAAAAATAAGTCAGCTTCAAGCATGTATTAAAGTGCTTTAATGTGTTTACAGGTTGTTGTCAGTCAGTCAGAAAGAGATGAATGGAATTGCAGGAACACGGTTATAAATACATTTTGTTTATATCAATAACAACAAACAACAAAATATTTAACCACAAGGTAAATTAGACATGAGTGAAAGACAAACCCCAAATCAAATGACAGCATGGCAGCAGTGTGATTCATTCGAATGAGAAGAGGGTTTCTAACTGACTAACTAATAACTAATGTACATTCATTAAAAAACAAACAAAACAATCAATAGTCTGTCTAATTGAACAATCTATAGGCTTATTGAGACATCATAGTAAAAGTGAACTGTCAAGCATGATACGCACATACTGTAAACTTGGAAATGTACAATTAAAAGGCATTACTAAAATGTAGTTAATGCCTTTATAATTGTACGTTGGATGACTATCAAATGCCAAACATTATACAGTCATATGTTCATTCACAATAATGCCCTCCTTGCTAAACATTTACATGAAATGAGTCATGACTGAATGTGACTGAGACAGACGAAAGGTAAAAAATACATGGTATTGTGTTCAATGAATTTTAGTGTTCATTTTAGAGACACCTTGTATGCTGGATGCTTGTATGGTGTTCATTTTAACCCGGAAGTGTTAAAGGAGAATTCCATGCTAGAAGGCTTTCTTACCTTTCTTACCTTTCTTTGTAATCGTTACGTCCCCACCAAAAAGGTGCAGGTGTTTTTTTGTGCAAAAACTCCTTATTGGCTATTTCCCCTACCATAAGCCCTCAATGAATTGCATTGAATTGAATGGGAATTGAATGGGGCTATGGGGTGTTGTGCTAATTCGCTTATTTCCATCGAAATAAGTAGTAAAGTGTGTCGCTTGGGATATTATTTACATTATGAAGAGAGGATATATACAAAAAAATTATAATTTTGAGCGATGGAAATAAGCGAATTAGCACAACACCCCATAGCCCCATTCAATTCCCATTCAATTCAATGCAATTCATTTAGGGCTTATGGTAGGGGAAATAGCCAATAAGGAGCTTTTGCACAAAATAACACTTGGACCTCTTTGGTGGGGACGTAACAACTACAAAGAAAGGTAAGAAAGCCTTTTAGTATGGAATTCTCCTTTAACATGGACCAGGTCTATTTGTACACTTTCAGGATGAAATACTGAAATTAACACTCCAGAGGACGTTATTGCTGTGCGTGTCAGATTTTATAAGCACGACATTGTTTGAATCACGGAGATGGTATTCTACTGTGTGTGCATTGGACCACACCAATGTGAATACAAAATGGGTTAAATTACATGAAATTAAATCAAACTGAACGAATGCCTCACACAAATGCACACATGCATGCATGTATGAATACATGTCCATCAGTCGAGATAAAAGCAGCTTGCATACAACAGAATTTCCTGCAGGCGTCGCAGGACACAGCCAGAATATCTGTCCATTTATTACCAAACTTAAAAACCATTAATAATGTCTACAGTCAGTCATACAAGAATTCATATGAATTGGAGGATATACTGTATGGCTATATGAGCAAAACACAGTAGGAGTTTATTCCTCAACATGCAAGAGTTAAGAAGTGCACAAGACGTTTATTGTAGGCTATATACCTCAGACACCCCACCCCCAACAAAACATTTAGGCCTACAGAAGTACATTAAACAGGCAACATTTGTATTATACTGTATATGTAACTCTGTAATCCTGTGACTGCATTATTTCTGCGCCACAAGCTGCCGCTGTAACACGGAGGGGTGTGGACATACTTGACCAATAGAGGGTATCCGCATGCATAAAGTGAGTGGCAAAGTGATTTTAACGTTGCTTAGTGCAATCAGATAGCACTTTTCTGTATGGGCTGCCAAGGCCAGGAAGCCATTTTTTGCCACTCAGTAGGCGTTCCCGCATAACTTCCGGATACTGTATGTTGATGATCACACGCATACACTCTATTGGACCAAGGGGCCAGTGAGGCTATTCAACGTTGAGGCGCTCGGCCCTAGTGGTAGGAGGAGGGACTACAGGCGGACCCGTGGATTCATGACCGGGAAACCCAGTGCAGCTGGGCTTTAACATTGAGCGCTCGGTTGCACTTCCGCATTTGACCACCAAAATTTGGTGGTCAAATGCGGAAGTAGACGTTCTGAGACGGTACTTCCGGCAGTCTTCCGGGTGCTTCAAAACGCCACTGAGCAACTTCCACTGACATGAATAGCTGGGGGGGCGGAGCTTCGCGCCAGTTCAGTCTCTATCCTTTTATATACTCTATGTATTGGACTAGTTATATCATGACAAGGTACCTGGTACTTACACCCAGAGCCATAGAGTAAGACAGAGTTATGACATTGGGGGGGGGGGGGCAGAAAACAGCCTGGTCACGTGACGTTGCGCGAGCCCATAGACGCCAATGCATTCCGTAAACTTCCGGTTGTCACTCTGGATTAAGAGTGTCTGCTAAATGACTACATTGTAATTGTCCCTTTTCAATAGAAGTCTATGTAGAAGAGCCTGGCTCCATGAAGTGAGTTGTCGTAACTCTGTCTTACTCTATGCCTCTGCCTACACCACCCAAACCTACTACCAAAGTGTCATTGTATTTTAAAATAAGCCAGAAACAGACTTGAGCCACAGAGGCGCTAGCTGAACAAGTGCCCAGCCGCCCGGTGCAATGTCCACTTCTGTTGACTCCATCCTGGTCAATGGTATCAACAATACCGTATGAGAATGCAAAATAATGTATATTGTTGTTGTCGGGTGGAAACCTGTATGTCCAAAACGGTTCCTTTTGTATTATTACTTTAAAAATAAATTATTAAAATAGTCAATCTACAAGCTCACAACACTTGTATATTGGCTTTTTTCACTACTTTTGTGCAACACTCTTGTATGATGGAGTAGGTTAGTTCAAATATGGTTTCCGGCTTTCCGCTTGAGAGCAATGGTGTCACTCTGTGTTACTTGCTGACACGAGCCCATCTACAGTACAAATAGCCACACTGGCACACCATTTGTGCAGTAGGCTACAGCAGACGGAAGAGTAGAGCTTAAATGAGGCTATAAAGTGTGAGTTGTAGGTATGAATAAATTAGGCTTTATGGAACAAAGATATACAGTACAGGGGAACACATTTACTGGTAAAATGCTACTACTTGAGAAAAACCATGCATAACAGAGACAGACACCTTGCTACTCACAACAGAAACACTAGGGGTCAGAGTTGGACTGTTTAGTGCAATGCACTGGGTGGCTGGCTGGAGGGGCATATAAAATGTCAAGTCACAGCAGGGGGAAAAGGGGTGCGGGGGTGCATGCATAGGGAAAGAAAAGATCACATCATTAGGAATCACAACTATTGCTTTTCTGTTGAACTTATGTGCATTTATACAACTTTCAGGACGTTTTCCGGCAATTTTTCTAGCAAAATAAAAATGTGCATCTGTCAAACTATCATAAAGGGAACACAGTGGTTCTCTAAACTACTTTGAATGACAAAAACAAAGCACACATTGAACAGCGCACTGGTCTTAGTATCTACATCTCATCTATGCATGAAAATAGTTGATCTACAAGCTCACAAGCTGGTAGATCGACCATTTCTGGCGCTCATTTCCGTCGTTTGACGAAGTATTCATTGGGCTTTACTATTCTTTTCCCTTTTTCCTTTGTTCCCTCGTCTCATATTTTCACTTGCACTTTATATCCTTTCTCCTCCTTCCTCCTCCACCTTCATCACTTTCTCCTTTCACTCCTCTTCCTATCATTCTCTCCTCTCCTCCTCCCTACGGGAGTGTGGGGGGGTGGGCTGGCATTTCTCTAGCAGCAGGAGTTCTGGCTGCACCCAGCTTAAGCCCACGCTGGGTAGAAGAGGGAGGGTGCAGGAGACAGGTGTGTGTGTGTGTGTGTGTGTGTGTGTGTGTGTGTGCGTGTGTGCGTGCGTGCGTGCGTGCGTGCGTGCGTGCGTGCGTGCGTGCGTGCGTGCGTGTGTGGAACTGGAAGTACTGGACATAAAATGATGCCCCCCGCCTTAAGATCTGCCAACACTTGTCTAATTATCTCTGTACGGAATTCATGTTGGAATATTTAACAGTCTTAACAACTTTTTTTTTAAAACTCCATTGAATGAATATCCTTCCGTAATCCCAGCACAGTCACTCATCCTATAGTGTAAGGATTAATGTAATTGATTGTGGCAGGCAGGGCTCTAAAAAATAAGAATAAAACAAATCATAGTGTTTTGCACAGCTCTGCGAGTCTCTCCACAAATGTGTGCATTATTGATAATGACAATGATAAATTACTAAATTAGACTGAGAGATTAGTGCATGTTAACAACACATTTGTCGTGGGTCAGAGGTTGTTGAGATTGTGTCCACTGAAGCACTCAAATGGACTGACTGTATCGTCTGTGTCACATAGCAGACTAAAGCATCTGCAAGCTCACATTGTACGTGCCCGCAACAATACACTATTTTCTTTAGCTTGTAGATTGGCTATTTTTCTTTACAAATCAGGCTTTATACTCCTGATGGCCTGGTGGTCACCAGAGAAAACACTGGCACTTGTGAATAATTTGGGCCACAAACAAAAGATGGTTGTGACATGTATTGAAATCGGTCCATTCCTTTGCTTCAGATCGTTTCACTTTCAGGAGGGAAGTAACTATTTTCCGAATGCAGGCTTATATTCTTTTGTCTGAAAATGTTATTCCACCACTATTTCCAGATTCACAGCAGAACATTTAGGAATTAGCATTTTATTATGATGAATGGATGATTATTTGAGCTTGATTGTGTCCAACAGGAATCAAGCCCGCCACCGACTGCATGCTTGCCCGAAGTCATCGAGATTCAACATATCCGTGGTTTGCAGAGAATTTCAATGCAAATGTTTTTCAATGTTCATCCACTCAGTTAAATGTAAAACTGACACTCGGAACAGTAGTTCTACAGTATAAACACAAAAATGTAAATGTACAAATGTAATAAAAATAAAGTAGCCTATCTGGTGACAACAAAATATTTATTTTAAATAATCTAGTTTTGAACAATTTTATATTTTATCTTGGGGACCAGCCTACACTCTGTGTAGCACGCCTGTGTAGTTTCTTTATCATATCCGTACTATCTCTCTGCTCCATTACATTCCACACAGATATCGTGAAAGCATATACCTCCTGCGTTGTGTGTGATTTATCCCTCGTGGCGGCTACATACTTCACACAGAGTCCAACCAAATAAAGTTCACTCAATAATCTGCCCGGCTCAACCCATCCGCCCGAGCCAATGAAGCAGTGTACAGACCGGAACCGGTGGTTTTACCACATCCAGCTGTTGGGAATTTGTCACAATGGTACGAATGGTTGCTATCATTTATTGTTAATACTCAGAGATGGATTACAGAGCTGAAAGTTGGCTTGTGAGAGTACTTCCACTCAGCCAACATCTCTTCAAAACTATCGCTGCTTTTGCTGCTGGCAATGCCTTTGGCGGAATGCGGAAATAAAATAACATATCACATCCACCTTGAAGTCTGACAAATGACTATGTCCGACCTTTATTCGGATAGTCAGAACATGTTGTAAGAGCAAAAACAAGCAGCTCCGCAGTTCAGAATGATGTAATTTTGTAGTTATTGCCTTCCCTGCCCAGACAAACTTCAGACGGTAATTGAAAGTATGTAATGGGCTAATTTTTGCAACAGTCAGTCACATTACTGCTCCATCCTCAATACAGTTGAGAAAGTAGGCTAATGCAATTAACAGCAGAATGATTGAGGTTTTTAAGAAAAACCTAGGTGTTAGTTTCGGCTTCACATTGCTGTCAGGCAGAAACCTCAATATTTCAATGATACAAGCTCACAACGCATCGTGAGTGTTTGTAGATCTGCTTTGAAACATTTTCAAAGTATACTTGATATTGCGTCTTTCTAATTAAACCTGTTGTCTGCCAAAGTCTTGATATGCTGTCTTTTATCGCTTTATATTGATATGAAACGGTTTCTGAAGACCAATTTTTTAACACTGGCCCGGTTGCTAGGCAATGCCTTGATCACCCCAGCACCAGGATACATACACGTTCATGCGTAGACTTACTAGACTACCATTCAAACAGGGATCTTTTCTTGCTTTTTTCTCGGAAACTACGAGCGCTGTCCATGGTTTTGACAAACCATCCGAGTTTCGGATCTGATTTTTGATCTATTTTTTAGATTAGAATATTAACGTTTCTTGCAGAAACATATTGTGAGCTAATGCTATTTTCCCCATTTTCTTTCGCCAGAAGCTAACTACCACCAATGACCCCAAGGTGGCAGTCAAAGTGAACCGAATAAATAACCAGAACTGCACTCTGTCGAGTGCCTACTTGCTTGTTGCACACAAGTAGGCCATAAATGGCCTACTAGTGCGCAAGCAGAGCGCGCAAGTACTGTCGACCGCTACAAACTGTCAAATCTCAGCTTCTCTGTGAAAGAACGTTTGAAATATTGAATTATTAGGTTTAGCTATTTGCAACGTACCTAGTTTTTGGAGGTAAAAAAGTAGTAACGAGTGACGGCTTTCGATGGTGACGTATATGTCGATCAGTGTCGGGTGGATTAAAGGAAATGCCTCTATGTATATGTCATTTGTACGTTGATTAGCGGTATAATGTGGTTACTTTGCGTATGCCCCGTTTGATGCGTATGTATCATAGCAGCATATGACGTCAGGGTCTAACTGGTATAACTAGCTCTCAATGATGACGTAATAAAGATGTGGATTAAAGGACCCAATGCCAGGGTGTAATTGGTTTTCGATGGTGACGTAATGACGATATGTTTTAGTGTCGGAAGGATTAAAGGTAATGCCCCTATGTATACATGTATGTAATTTGACACCACTGCCATTTCAAGCACAAGTAGTCATTACGTCATACGCTGGATCGGCGCATACACATCAAACGGCGACATACGCATCGAAGCACTGGACGAAAACTATTACTTGCGCGCTCTGCTTGTGCAAGTAATAAATAAACCGAAAAGTATTCACAAGAGCTTGTGACAAAATAAGTAACTACATTGGATCCATTAGGATACAACTTTCTTTCCTGAAAAGTAGCTATTTTTGGGGGGATATACAAAGGGTCCTGTCAGACACTACAATTAGAAAGCGATCCAAAATATTGACTAGAAACAGACATGTGTCCACTGCCTGGTTCTGATGAGAGCTGCCGCTTTACTCTTCTCTGGAATGATGTTGCCTCTCGTTTGTAGGCCGTGGAGTCCGTTAAGCGTTATCGGTGTGAAGCAGCAGGTTGTGTGTGAGTCATGCTTTGGGTGATATTGCATGCCTGTGCCCTCTGCCGCATCTGGGTGAAAGTCCAGAGTGAAGCCACACAGTTGAAAAATAAATAGAAGGGGGGAAAAAGCTGTGCCCGCTTCCCTCATGTGGGTGTGACAGCATCCGATGAGGTGCATGATTTTCATATGAGTTGCTTGAATTTAACGTAATGAAAATGAATCCCATCCACCACAACACTTCCGACTTGCGATACTGAAACTTTCAAACTAGGCACAATTCCAGATTATGTTACTGCATTGCTTATTTATCGCCTGAAATGTTTTCTGTATCTGTAGCTCTTTTGTCTCTGGGGTGGAATCCAGCATCATTCAGTGTGAAGCCTGCCGATTCCAGCCATTTCCAGAAAAAGCTGAGAGAGCTGGCTACTTGCTGCCTTGCTGCATAAACACATAGGCCTACCATTCCAAAGGATGTTCTGTTGATTGGCACTGTTTTTCATATTTGTAAAACATGCCTAAAAAGTTTAGGCATGAGGGGTAAGGCGTCGCACAAGATAGGGCCCATAGTCTCTTCATTCAGAGAACAATTGTTTTCATTCCATCCATCTAACAGGGACTAATCTAGACGAGGGAGGCCAGGTGAATATCAGAAACTCGATGGTAAATAACTAAACTAGCAGTAGGGCAAGAGTTGAGAACCACTGGACTAAACCGTACGTCTGCAATGCATAGCGAGGTGAAGTGTGGTCGAGATTCAGAAGTGGAAGGTAAAATAGGGTGAGTTCTGAGGACGAAGGTGAAAACCAGCTGTCAAAGCAGGTAACGATGATAAATAAAATAATAACATTTCTCTACTCTCCTGCAAAGATGACGTGAGGATGGGCTGAGTGATGAGAAGAGAGAGAAAAGGGAACTTGAGTGTGTGGGCGTCACATG
The DNA here is from genome assembly GCF_951216825.1 of Electrona antarctica. Lineage (NCBI taxonomy): Eukaryota > Metazoa > Chordata > Actinopteri > Myctophiformes > Myctophidae > Electrona > Electrona antarctica. Next base: position 32,003,468 of record NC_136807.1, read on the forward strand.
TGCCCATGTAGCTCCGGCAGTGAGGAGGTGGAGAGGGCCGGCCGCGGTTCGATCCCCCGGCTCTTCATGAAGGACAGCAGCTGATCGGGAATCTCGGCCAACACGTCCTTGGCCAGCCTCGCCATGCTCATGACCTGGTTCCCAGAGCGGTCAATGTAGTCCCGGAAGGGAACAAACTGGAGAAAAGGAGGCAAAGGATGTGGGAGATTTGTGATCCTGACGGTCTGATATCCATTCGGTACTTATGTGTTGCGATCACACCAGATTAGCGTTGCAGCAGTGAATATAACTAATGGATTCAATCGACTCTAAACACTAACTGATAAATATTTTCTAAAATAGCAAAATAGCATTTTTTTTGCTATATTTTAAACAACACCGTTGTACAACAACATAACATACGGCTTAAATTGGTTTAGTTGATTTTGTTCACGTCAATTCAGAAAGTCAAAAACGCACTTCTTGATTATTCAAAGAAAGATTATGCCAGCCAGGTAGTAACGCAACAGGTCGGCTCACAAAGTTACGGTAGGACTATTGAACTGCATTGCATATTTCTTCTAAACATTCTTTAGTGTTTAGTTTTTAGAGGCGAGCACTAGGGGCTGAGGTGGAATTTGAAGAGCTGAGCGCTAGGCGGTGAATCTACAGTTCTTACTGCTCGGGAGGCAGAGAGCGTGTCCACTGTCCAGTCAATATTCAAACAGAATCCACGAGTATTACTCATATCATATAATTTGATCAATGAACGATTTCAGGATTTCAGTTTAATTGTGAAAAAGCTGCAATAATAAACCTTGTACAGTGTATGTACACTTGTCATGTCACTCAGAATTATGTGGAGCGACTGTACATTATACTACAGTATGACCCATATTAACCTTCTGAAATGTAATTTAATTGCACAAGCCTCAATGCATAGTATGGTATTCAGTTAACTATGTCTCTATACTCCTTGTTCAAGCTTTTCAAATGGGCAAAATGTATTTATGACTGTTTGCACTCTTGGATATCAGCCAAATCAAGAGAGTTAATTATAATTATAAATTAGCATCAATTAGCTTAGTATTAAGCCGATAGTATCCAACAGCCGATGCACTGAACTGAACCACTAATGCTTTGTGAGCTTGTCGATCAGGCTCATAGCTATGTTCAATCAAGTATAATTAACCCATTGAGACCAGAGGCCGATTCTACAAAAGCCTTATGAAATGTTCAAAAATAGCGGTGATGCTATCAATTCCATGATGTAAGAACAACATGGCCGATGGCTTACCTGCACGATGTCCCGCTCTGCCAGACGACCTCTGGACGACACCCTGACCTCATCCCCGTCCAACTCCTCCATGGCTGAGAGAGAGAGAGAGAGAGCAAGTGTGAAAGAATATACATTAGTGTTGTAGTCGAGTCCACCTAAAGCGAGTCCAGGTCAAGACCGAGTGTGGGAGGTGGTGGAGTCCGAGTTGAGACCGAGACTGACAGGAGACGTTATTTTAAATTTCTAGTTATACTATTATTTAAGGAATCACTGTCTGTGTTTCTGTCCCCTGAATTTTGTCCCTGGCATAACTCAGACCCACAGTCCTTCATTTGGTGTGTGTGTGACCCATATGACCCCGAGGTGTGCAGAGCCAAACAGCAATTCGGACAGACCAACGGTTTTCGAGAACAGGCAGATCACACAGATCAAGTATCCATATCTGCCGGGCCTTATATATATAGTAAAGCTTTACTTTACTATATATACTTTATAGTTACTTTTGTGGTGCTCAAGTAAAATGTGAATTCAGAACTTGTACTTGTAACATAGTATCTATGTGTGTACTTCTCCCACTACTGCCATTCAATATTCTTTGTGATGCAGTACATTTTGCACCAACTTTATTGGAGATACAGTATGAGGGGGGAACCCTATGGGGGGCACTGGAGGGTCTGTTTGATGAGGTGGTGGAATATGCTGCTGCAGATGGATGATAACACATTCATTAAAAGAGTCACTGACTGGGACACCCACAATAAATGGTGCAAAGGCAAGAGAGCTGCACCGTCTGTGTGGGAGATTACAGTACTGTACTGTAGGTTGTCACTCAGGTTTAGGATATTATTATGGAATTTTGTCCTCACTACAGTGAATTTTAAAAAGAGAGCTGGCTTTCCAGGTTAATGTGCAAGTCAAAATGTTGCACGTTCTGTGAAATGAAACATGATTTTGGTACATAGAAATCTACAGTGTATGTCAAACGCGTTCTACACGTTGTGGCATGACACACTCCATATCGGCAGTGGTGGAAAAAAGTACTCACATTAAGTAAAAGTATCAATACTTACTGCAATGTAGAAATACTCTAGTAAAAAAGTCTGGAATTCAGAATTTACTTGAGTAAAAGTACAAAAGTATTGGTATCAAAATGTACTTAAAGTACCAAAAGTAGAAAGTACTCATTATGCAGAATGTCCCATCCCTTCTGAATATGAAGTAAGACCCATCCAACTTTGCATCTTATCTTCTTATCTATTAACGTAAGCTAATCAGAGGCAGAGGTGAAGTGACATCTCACATTGTGTTTTTATTTCTGAATTTATTCCACAATGTTTTCCATCCCAGCCAAATAGATGATGTAGGCCTTTTTAAAATACTGCCCATCTCATCTCTGCATATTAGTACACAGCGTTGATACTCGAATAGTATTAGTACACAGCGTTGGTACTCCGTGTATATTAGTAGCCTATATACTTACACAGAACTCAGAGAGGACATATTAGTAGTCTATAGCTACACAGAACTCAGAGAGTACATATTAGTAGCCTATAGCTACTAAGGGGGTGTTCCATTGGGTTGGGAGACGGGGAAAGGGGGTGTTCCATTGGGTTGGGAGAGGGGGAAGGGGGTGTTCCATTGGGTTGGGAGAGGGGGAAGGGGGTGTTCCATTGGGTTGGGAGAGGGGGAAGGGGGTGTTCCATTGGGTTGGGAGAGGGGGAAGGGGGTGTTCCATTGGGTTGGGAGAGGGGGAAGGGGGTGTTCCATTGGGTTGGGAGAGGGGAAAGGGGGTGTTCCATTGGGTTGGGAGAGGGGGAAGGGGGTGTTCCATTGGGTTGGGAGAGGGGGAAGGGGGTGTTCCACTGGGTTGGGAGACGGGGAAAGGGGGTGTTCCCAATTGCAATTGGCTGCACATGAACACCCGGTGTTGATGTTTTATGCATTTTTACATTTCCTGAAAAGCAACAGTTTTAGACATGCATATACTAATGCCCAACAGTGGTCTTGCATGGGCCAGACTGCTATTCCACAAACTTTGAATTATAGAGAGTTTGGAACTGTTTACCGGTCAACATAGTATACATAGGGTTTAAGTGGTTAAACACTCACCATCGAACTCAGCAGGTCCCACTCCTACGATGATGATGGACATGGGTAGAGAGGCTGCCTGAAGATACACACAGAGGTCCTCATTCACAAAGGAGAAATACACCGCAGTGTAACGTATGCGTAAACAGATACTAAATATCATCGTATTTCTCTGTCCGATCACGCTGCGATTTGCTCCCGTCGTATTCAGGGAAGCTGGTGTAATCACTTCATTTGTGCGGATCGCAGAGTGTAGCCTTTCCACATTTTTCCCAAGCGATTCGCCTGGTGTCGCCTGGTTAGAACGCCCATCCCACACCATATAAGGCAACAGGAAATATCGAAATACGTCATCATAGCCTGCACCGGGCTTTAAATTATATACAACAGCCGCGATGAGCTTGTAGAGCAGTTAATTTTGACAGGCGGGTCTCTGCATGGACAGATCTTCAAGCAAACAGCACAAGTTTTGTATATAATTATAAACGAAACTTGCCAACTTGGCACGCATTGCTTCACTCCTTGTTAAATGTCAGAACGTTAATAAGTTAACTGATGTTACAGTTACTTTCACATAATGAGAAAGAAGTTAATTTGTATTGTTCACCACACAACCAAATGCTATATTAAAACTCGGCAATGATAAAAGGCCCTATTGATTAGTCTACTGCGGTGATTGATTCCCTGCCCTGCACTGTCGGATTTGGAAAGCAAATATATGGCACTCATTCTTGAGATGAGGGACAAAAGTGGAAAAAACATGTCCCACACATAAGAGCCTTATTTATGTTAAAAATAAATTAATTCATAAAAATAAAAGCACTTGCAAAGTTAAATGTAATACAGTTGTGTATTCTTATGCCATTAATTTCATTATATATTTTTTCATATGCCATCTAAATTAGTTAAAAGCAGGCACTGTACCCAAAAAGGCCTGTATTTAGCCTGTCCCCAGCAAGTTGTCACAATTTCAAACTGCCAAAAAAGTGTCTAATACTGTCACAATCACATAAATATACATACTAAATGAAAGTAGATTGTCAACAACATAGCAAACAATATACACAGTTAATTTTTATTTATATTTTAAATTAAATATCTCATATCAAATGTGTGTCCCACCGCTCCGTCAAATCCGTCAGGTTTTTTGAAAGTCTTAAATTAATCAGAAAATATTGTCGACAGATTTAGCCTGAAGACTCCTTTTCCAAGTCCTGTTTATATTTGTTGCAACAGTGGAGCACCTGGTCTGACAAGCATTCAATTGTTTGATATTTTAAACAAACAATGTTGATATCAATGTGGTCACAGCTTTTACATGTCAACTCCGTCAGGACATTATTATGATCTTTGTTAAGAATTCCAAAATAATGTTTAGTATTTTAGTTTAGGGTTAGGTTTAGCTAACAACTGAAGAAAAAACGAAATGGATAAATTGTACTACAGAGGGTTAAGATGAAAACAAATGGCATTTTGTCAACTCCGTCAGACGTCAACTCCATCAGGTTTTGTGTCTGACGGAGTTGACATGTATCTGACGGAGTTGACAAAAGTGTTCCCAAAACAATAAAATTATAGTTTTTGAATAATGGGAAGTATTCTAATTTGGCAGACAGTTAGAGCATGCCTTAAGGAACATTTTTGGCTATAGGGCCATCACAGATTTGTCTCGTGGTGACCATGGCAGCCATCTTCCAAAATGGCCGCCACCTGATGTTATTTTACAATAACTCAAGTTCTACACCACCTAGGATCTTGATTCTGGTGACTAATATTACATTTTCAAGGATGAGGGATACAGTGGTATAATTTTGATTTTCCCTATGACCATGGCAGCCATTTTTCAAAATGGCCGCCACCTGCTGTTATTTTACAATAACTCAAGTTTTAGACCACCTAGGATCTTGATTCTGGTGACTAATCATACATTTTAAAAGATGAGGAATACAGTGGTACTATTTAGATTTGTCCTGTGACCATGGAAGCCATTGTTTTTCAAAATGGCCACCAACCTGCTGTTATTTTACCAATAACTCAAGTTTTAGACCACCAAGGATCTTGGATCTGGCGACTAATCATTACATTTTCAAGGATGAACTTTCTCTGGGAGGGGTCAGGGCTTATTTCAGGTGCAGGTTGAGTTGCTACTGACAGGACATTACAGTAGGTGGGCTTTATGGCCTTTGACTTGTCCCTTTCAGGCACAGACGCACAGTTTGACTTCACTGGCCACTGCAGGGAACTGTGGGGGAGAAACTTTGGTCTCTTGACACCCCGATTAGGTTCAGGGGTTTTTTGGTAGAGACTTGCCTTTCATGACATCGTTGCTGCAGCAGTTGATCTCCTTACTGCGAGCGGTGGCACACTCTGGGTCTCTTGGGTGTTGTATCTTGGTGGCCTCCTGCCAGTGTTTCTCCGTCCTCATGAGCTCTGTGTTCTGGGGCTCTTACATTGTCTTGGCTGGAGATTGCTTTCCTGCAGGGTCCAGCCCAGTCTTGTGCAGATGGCTGCTGGCCCACCTGGAGGCCCCAACCTCAATTGTTCGGTGGGTGTGATTAGGTGGGGTGGTCTTCCCCAATCAGGATGAGGGGTTTGACCCTTTCAAACCGTTGTAGCGGCAGTCTGGCCAAATGTCTGTATTTAGTTGTGAGGCTAGATACAGGATACGATTGCTCACCCAGCCCCAGGTGACTTGAGGTGAAGGCTCCTTTGATTTGGTAACATTGCTTTGGTTGACATGCTGGGGACACAGAGAACGACACTGATGCCTTCAGTGTCTGCACATCCTGCCTGATAGTTCTGAAGGCAGATCTTCAGGTTTTCCGTTGAGGCAGAGTCTTTCGCTCACTGTTCACCTCAAGCAGGACTTCAAGGTGTTTGCCTTTGCACAGGCTATATGGCTAGGACTCGTGCTTCAACCACTCCGAGAACTCCAACAGGGTGTTGGTTGCTCCTGGGCCGCAGAGCATTGTGCGGCGGAATTCAACTCTTATCTCTGGTGGCAGCTTGTTGAGGAGTCGTGCAACTTGTGAGCCGCATCTAAGTGCTGTGTCTCCCTCTGGGCCTAGGGTTGTTAGCATGCCTACCAGCGACTGTACTTGAAGCGCAAACTTCTCAAAGGCCACCCCATCGCCTCGACAGATGTTGGCTGCCTCCAAGACACTTGCTATTTTCCGTAACACTAATTCATGGGGCTGTCCAAACTTGTTGTTTAGGTGTCACACGGGTCTCTGTTGGTGAAGTCGGGTCTATAGGTGGTCTAGAACATTATTAGAACGTTATTTAGTATGGGGATATTAATAAAATCTGGTAATAAATTCCTTACCAAGAATTTTCTTCACCAATGTGTTTGGAAGGGTGTCTACTAACATATCCCACATTGCTTTATATTCAACCACCCTAGGGGAACTTTTGACAGCTGCTGAAAGTTGGGGTACCATCAACAACCAATATAAGGCAAAATGTTCATTATGCTTATAGCATGTGACATGTCAAACTAGGGGGTTTTCATGATTCTGAATGCCTTCCAAGCATTAGCTATGCACGAAAAACACTCATTGGGCTGAAAACGGCCATAGCCGTCATCACAAATGTGATTAGGTCAGCACATTTGGGCACATTTGGGCAAGTGGATATGGCTGAATTTAGCCCAAGGAGTTTGACCCCTAGTTTGGCCATAGACCCCCTAGTTTGGCCATAGCCACTTGCCCAAATGTGCCCAAATGTGCTTACCTCATCACATCTGTGATGATGGCTATGGCCGTTTTTAGCCCAAGGAGTGTTTTTCGTGCAAAACTAATGCTTGGAATGGAATCAGAATCATGAAAACCCCCTCGTTTGACATGCCACATGCTACTTAAAGCATAATGAAAATTAGAACATTTAGCCTTATATTGGTTGTTGATGGTACCCAACTTTCAGCAGCTGTCAAAAATTCCCCTAGGGTGGTTCAATAGAAACCAATGTGGGATATGTTAGTAGACACCTTTACAAACAAGACAATTATTGGTAAGAAATGTATTCCCAGATTTGACATTCTGATAATATTCCCTGACTATTGGTAAAATAATAGCAGGTCCGCCATTTTTGAAAATGGCTGCCATTGTCACAGGATAAATCTAAATAGTACTACTGTATTCCTCATCCTTGACAATGTAGTATTAGTCACCAGAATCAAGATCCTAGGTGGTGTAGAACTTGAGTTATTGGGAAATAACAGAAAGTTGGCGGCCATTTTGAAAAATGTCTACCATGATCACAGAACAAATCTAAATAGTACCAATGTATCCCACATCCTTGAAAATGTATGATTAGTCACCAGAATCAAGATCCTAGGTGGTGTAGAACTTGAGTTATTGTAAAGTAACAGCAGGTGGCAGCCATTTTGAAAAATGGCTGCCATGGTCACAGGGCAAATCTAAATAGTACCACTGTATTCCTCATCCTTGAAAATGTGGGATTAGTTACCAGAATCAAGATCCTAGGTGGTCTAGAACCTAAATCAGTTCAACTTGTCAACTCCGTCAGATGTCCGTCAACTCCGTCAGACGTTGGTCACATGATGTTTTTGTTAATTTCCAAAGAAATAGATGATTCAATGTCAAATATTTTGTGCTTATGTATTGAAACACCAACTGAAATACTACTTAATGATGCTTTTTTTTTTTTTTAACATGGTTTTTATGTTATAATATTGAAAGTAAAGGTTGAAAATGAAGGATTTGAGAAATGGAATATTTCATAATAGTGTGATATTGGAATAAAACAATATTACATTAATTGTATTACTTAACTTGACTACTAAAAGCCATTATAAGATAACTGAGGACTTTATAGTATTGTTGAAATTATCAAATTAAAATAAAAGGGATTTTAGTGTGTCTGACGGAGTTGACATAAATCAGTTATAAAGTGCATAAATGTCCCATTTTAGAAATAAATGTTGTGCGAAAAACCTGTTCCTTCTCAAGATTGGTAGTTGAGACCTGTGTCTACAAATACATCCATTTCATTTTAATGGTTCTTAAAATAAAAATAAATCTGATTTGAAAAAGGTTTTGTCCCTTATCTCAAGAATGAGTGATGGACATGCATGGACACAGGACATATTTTCTTTCTTTTTTTTCTTGTGGGATTTGGCTATATTTCATCCGACCCAACTACGTTGTATGTTTCCTCAGCTGCAGGTAAGAGTTGGCTATTCTGTGTGGCGTCCGCATGTGATCAATATACATATTATAAATTAATACCACGACGCAAATGGAGGCAGATAGGTGCTTGCAGCAAATGCATTTAGGCCTACGTGAAACTTGAATTGGCTGAGTCTCTGTCAACATGCTGATCAGCGAGTTACAGTGGTAATAATAATCATCATCAACAGCCTTTCTTGTCTGTCTGTCCGTCATGTTTGTGAACAAGCGCGAGTGGAGGTGAGCTGGCTTAAAACTATGATATGACTGGCCGACTTTCAAACACGCTGATGCCATTCATTCAAATAGGCTAATGTGGTCTTCTATTTTTTATATAGGGCTAATCCCCCCCCCCACACACACACACACACGCACCGACAGTCAGACTGACTCAAAGGAGCTCCATAACGAAACAATTTAAATAGGCCTATACTGCAGACATTACTACACTAAACAACGTTGGATTCGTACAGTGCAGAATGCAGATAAGTGTATGTTCTTATTATAATTGTGAGTTTGTTTTTTAACATGCAGCGCGAGTCCGCGAGACTGCGAGAGCCGATCTACAAGCTCACAGCGCGTTGCACTGCAAGTAGAAAGCTGTCAAGTGAGCAGCGCAATCGCGCATGCTAGAAATATCCTAATAAATAAATAAAAAAGGTGTCGGGCTTGCAGGGGCAGTTTCTGTATGGCACTCTAGGCTAACCTGCCTCTAGAATGCATGCATTTAGGCATACAAGTGATACTTGGCTTTTATATAGGCTATATTTTTTTTATGTGCGACCAATGTTGGGGACACATGCCTACATATTTTATCTGAGATTTGGGGACTTTTAATTGATTCAGCATGAAGACTAAAGCCTTCTTAATAAATCTACGCAAGCCGTACACGACCATGAGAGGTGGCGCAGCTTTCAGCGGAATTTCCGACCAACCCACGTCACCGTCAAGTTCACGTTCAAGTTCATGCATTCCCACGTAATGTGGGAATCCACGTAAATGCCTGTCCGCTCACGCTCCGCTCACGTAACGTCACTTTATGAGCGTAAACGCCGTTGTGAATGAGGACCTCAGAGAGTACAAAACTCATCACATCACAGGTGTATGTATGTATGTATGTATGTATGTATGTATGTATGTATGTATGTATGTATGTATGTATGTATGTATGTATGTATTATGTGTATGTTCACACACACACACACACACACACACACACACACACACACACACACACACACACACACACACACACACACACACACACACACACACACACACACTCCTATGCCCGGTTTTGTGTGTTTGTACCACGGAAATGATTTGATTGGCTGAGCATGAGATGTGAATTATGTACAATGATAAGAGCACCCCTCACTTCACACAAGTGTGATTTTTATATTGTGTAGAATTGCTAGTTTATAAATAAATAATCTGAGTATTCTTCCACCACTAGAAACTGCAAAGGAAATCTCTTATGCTCCACTTCACAGTATTTCAATGATAGCTGCAGGTCCACAATGGTACAGAGAGGATTCAGAGTCACTCATCGGAAAGTGGAACAGCCTCTCAAACATTGATAACAGCTATTTATAAAACTCTCTTCTTTCTCAGTTTAGAGGGAAACAGAAATTCAGTCACTCTGAGATGTAGGCTACAAATGTAATTCTCAAAGAACTTCAAAGAAAGGAGCAATAAAGAAGATAGTTGACCATCATATTTTTTTGTTTTCCAAAGATAGAAAAGTTGAAGAGAAAAAAGAGAATATGGTGAAAATATGGAAGGTAGTAAGCGCTCAGGTGACGCAGTGGTGAAGTGCCTGCCCACCACCAAGGAGGTTGTGGGTTCCAATCCACTGTAGAGCATCTACACAAACACAATTGGCCGTGGGTTCACGGGAGGAAGCCGGGCAGGGAGGGTGATAACTGTACGTAATCCTAATAAGGGCTGGGGTGGCACCTGTCAGCAGGGAGTCTTGGGTGGAAGGAGTAGAACCTCCCGGTGGGGGCTCCTCGCTGGTAGGTGAGTCAGTAGTATACATCAACAGTGACAACACAGTATCATTGGCATAACGACTAAATTGGGTAGGGTAAAAGTGGGTAAAAAGCAACAAAAATAAACTAAAAAGAAAGGTGGTTACTGGAGTAGGGTTAGGTTGTCCTTTATTTTTAAAAGCTTTCATTCTCTTTTATTGCATAGAATTAAAGATATTAATGAAAAAAAGCTAGATGTTATCCTGAGTGCAAGCAAGTGGACAGGTTGTGAGGAAATCAATTAGGGTTAGTGAAATAAGGAGGGTGAGGGTGCTACGGAGGGTGCTACTGAGGGTGCTACTTTAACTTACATAAACTGTAGTCATCATCATCATTTTTCGACCACGGTCGAGATCATGGATTTCACAATGCCACGCCAGACTTTCCGGTCCTTCATTGCCATCCCCAGTTCCTGCTTACTGATGCATGTGTCCCTAGCGATGACATCAGGGAACGACAGTTTTCTACTTCTGGTCTGCTTTGAGGCAGGATTCCAGAGAAGAAGGGAAGATATAACCACATTGTCAGCTCTTTAGCAGGGGCCAGAAAACTGTGTTCTTCTGGATCGGACTAGTGAAGAAACACAGGGAAGGTTGTCGCATATTAAATTAGTCGATGGGTGGCTCTTCCAAGACAGATTTTGTGCTCTCATTAGAAGGCGGGTGTAAGTGCCATCCAACCGTTTCTCTAATTTCTTTGAAAGTGTCCATGTCTCAGAGCCATAGAGTATAATCGGCTCAACGGTCGTCCTAAATATTTTTACTTTGAACATCTTACTAAGCTGGGATGACCAGATCTTATGCATGTCATTGCAGGCTGACCAGGCCATACCCTTCCTAGTTTGAAAGTCCTTTTGGGAAGAAGATATATGAACCCAAATACTTGTAGTCATCAACCTGTTTCAGAGCAGTGTTGTTAAGAGTTTTTAGTTAAGTTATTGTCGCATTTGCATATATTTACGTATTCAGTTTTCGTCTCGTTGAGATAAAGACCAACACAGTTGGAGGCCTACTCAAGAGACTGAAGGAGAGTCTGAGCGTATTCCAATGATTGACTGATAAGCGCAAAGTCAGCGTCGGTTAGGTATTTAGCAGGATGACGAGAGCTTCTCCTATGGTTTAGTTGGTAGCCCTTATCATTGATAGTATCAACTGACTTACGAAGAACATAATCAACAACAATAATAAATAGAAACGGGGCAAGTGTGTCGCCTTGGAGTATAACAGCAAGGATGGGGATTGGGGAATGATGGTGTTTCTCAGTCAGTATTGATCATTTTGTCGGGGATACCATATAATTTAAGAATTTCAAACATTTTCATAAACTGTAGTACTGTACTTCTTCCACCACTGTACGTAGCACACATGGAAGTAAGAGTTACATTACTTAAATGACTTAGTTACTTACATTGACCACAGCTTCTTTGGTTTGGATCATGTCAGATATCACTCCATCAGTAACCATCAGCAGCACGAAGTACTGAGATCCATCGGTGACCTCTGCTGCACACCTGGAGAAGGCATGCATAGTACATTACAAACGTAAACACCCCTATTGGCATTCTCACCCTCCTCTCCTCTAAGCCTTAATCCCAACTACACTATTTGCAATTCAGACAACAGAGTGCTGAGCAGTAACCGAGGTGAGGTGAGATCAAACTAGTGTCTACTGTCTAGGTCAATAGCACTTATAGACGCGGGGCTAAGACAATAGGAACATATTCACTCTACCCATTTTCAAAACAGAATTTTCAATAGCTGCCCATTGAATGATTGATTGAAATATTGATTGAAACAGTTTGCAGAATGGTTACATTTCACATGAAAGCACAACTCAATACAAAGACTGTTACTGTGGACGACACACTGATAAAGCATTACAATTGTTTACAACAGGGTCCACCATTTTCAATTTATCGAATGTGACACCAGCCTCTTGAACCTGTTCAAAGTGTTCAATATCAATATTTGAAAGAACAGTATACTATATATGTATATCATCTGAAAATATATTAGTACTGCACTTATGTCATTGGCAAATACTGAAAAGGATAGTGGTAAGACAACTCCCTGCCGTGGGGCATACTGCACTGAAAACATTTGTATTTATCTTCGAGGGGTGTTAGCTCCTCCTATGCCCAGCTTTTCGTGTCTGTGTAAACACAAACATTGAAGACAAAAGTGAGGACAGAAAAGTGAAGACTCAAATTGTGATTGGCCTGAATGACATTTGTGATGATTTGATTGGTTGAGCACGGAATGTGACGTTTGATGATGTATGATGATAAGCGCCCCTCACTTCACACAGGTGTGATTTTTTTCATAACCATTTGTCAATCATATCCATCAGTGCTGAGCATATAGAATGATCTGACTCATATGCATATATGCTAGAGTTTAATTTGAGCTTCATTAGCTTCCTCAACACTGTAAGATTTTGACCTGAGTTCGATTCTACAAATGTCGTCTTTATGAAAAACCTGTGTTTCTATGTCAGTGGCGCTCAACCCTTTTCATGTCAAGGACCCACATAATTATATTTATTTGGCCACCGACCCCCATCTGAAAATATGTTGTCCCCCGTGTCCCCCCCTCCCCAAGAAGCAAAGATATGAGTTAAAAATGTTCACTCTGAAAGAATATATTCAAAGATTTGAGGCACATTTTAACGATTTAAATGAGCTTGTAGATCTGCTATTTTTTAATAGCTAAAGTATAACATAATGCGTAAAACACCAAAAGGGGTTCCCGCCCAGAATGGGTTTGTTATTAGCAGCTGAGAGACAGATCAGATTCCGTATTCCAAACCTGGGGAATAACCCTCCTTCAGATTAAAGTTGAAAATATTTAAATATTGACAATTAAATTTGATTGGAAACAAGGAAAAGGAAACTTTGCATATCTTGAACCTAAACCCCACTTTTCTGACACGTCTTATGCTGCGTATTTCTCCACAAAATATTGATGTTGCGGGGGAAAAAACATGTTAGACGATGATGTCAACAGCTATATGTCAACAGAAATAGCAGACAGAGTATTTGGTACATATTTGGCACATGGTGACATCTGACCCTACCCGCTTTTTACACCAGATAGAAATCATTACAGCTTTCTCAGCAAAGAGGTCAACTCTGTACATTCATTAACACATTAAGTTAAGTTAGTTTTATCTAATCAATTGAATTTCCTATAGGCTATTACTAATATATAGGAGTGTTAATGAGATCAGCACCATCTCTTTTATTTGTGGGGGAACTCTCTCTCATGAGGCCACTTGGCTTTATTCAGATATAATATAATATATATAAACAGCACACCGATAACTTCCACTCTCTAACGCACGCACGCACGCACGCACGCACGCACGCACGCACGCACGCACGCACGCACGCACGCACGCACACACACACACACACACACACACACACACACACACACACACACACACACACACACACACACACACACACACACATCTTTGAATGATTGAAGGTGTAAAATAGTTAATTATAGGAACAGGAACATAAAACAACAATATTATGAAATATAAATAAGATGAGTGTGCAAGAGAGCACACTTCAAAGGCAGTCAGGTTATGTTCTGGGGCGCTGGTTCCATGTCACGGAGGCTTGACTTGTTTACTATCCTCGAATTTCACTCAACCGTCTTCGTCAGTCAGAATAACGAGGACTCAACGAGGTAACACAGCATGAAATAACAGAATGTAAGCCATGGCCTGGTTCTGCCACGGCCCCTCATTCCCTTACCAACAAACACAATCAGAGTGGTCCATCTTTCACCGCCTCCGTATCACAGCACATCATCTTATTAAGGGATACGTCAGTGTCTAGATGTGTGTGTGTGTGTGTGTGTGTGTGTGTGTGTGTGTGTGTGTGTGTGTGTGTGTGTGTGTGTGTGTGTTTCTGCGCGCCTCGTGTGTCCGTCCGTCCTGAAATGTCCTTCAGGTGTGTATGTGTTTACTCAAGAATACACCCTCTATCTAATACGAGAATAACCTGTTCCGCCCGGCTGAGCACAACATTGATCGGTGTGTGTGTGTGTGTGTGTGTGTGTGTGTGTGTGTGAGTGAGCATGCATACGGTATGTACAGTACGTGTTGGTGCATACATTGGTGTTCTTGGTGTGTGTTGTTTATGTTTATTTTGGTATGTGTTTATGCATGCACGTGACGTGACGTGTGTGTGTGTGTGTGTGTGTGTGTGTGTGTGTGTGTGTGTGTGTGTGTGTGTGTGTGTGTGTGTGTGCTTGCGTGCGTGCGTGCGTGCGTGCGTGCATTTTTTTGCACTAGGTAAGTCAGCGTGTGTGTTATTTAAATGTTGTACAAGTCACTGTGTACTTCTATTGTCTTGTCTTGTATTGTCTTGTATTATGTATGCTGCAGTGCGGGTCCTTGTGTCCAAGACAAATTTCTCCTTTGGGAGACAAAATAAAGAAACCTTGAACCTTGAATTTATCTTGGTTCAATTGTCATCTGTTTGGCTATATTTGTTGTGAAATGTAATTGTTTATCGTTTAATTCCTAGGTAAATAGACAATGCAGACGACTGACAAACCCAAGTTGTCTTTACAAGCAATGGAGGAGTTCCCTGACCACACACGAGGACTTGATGAAGACCTACAGTGGTCCAAATGTTGTTTGACTCGAACATAAACTTTTTTTAGCTGGGAGCTATAGTGTGCGGACTTCCCCTCTTTTCCTCAATGGGCTCTAATGGGCTTCTCCCTTCTGGCTCCAAACTATGGAATGCACTTCCCATTGCAATCAGAACTTCAGACTCACTCACAATCTTCCGCCATAGTCTGCAAACCCACCTCTTCAGACTCCATCTTAGCCCGTAGCACTTGCCCTAGCCTCGGCGAGCTTACAGGCGTATGCAAAGGCTCACTTATGTCATTTAGATAGCATTTTATGTAGACATAGCAGCACTCTATAGTGTATACGCATAGTTCATTATATAGATATTGCACTGTTAGACAGATGTTAGGTTCTTAGCTTCCGTATGATTCTTGATGACTATTTGTGACGGGCGTTACCCCCTCCTATGTCCATCTTTCTGGGTTTGTGTGAACACAAACATTGGCTTGTGATTGGCTGATCACCCTATAGCGATGATTTGATTGGCTGAGCAAAGTATTTATTGAAGCTAAAAGTGAGGGGGGCATAAAAGTGAGGACCCAAATTGTGATTTGGAGTTTTTTCACTGCAAAAGCCTCCTTCAGACAGCACATAGACACAGCATGTTGCATCACCTCACCTGAATTCTGTATACGCAGGTTCGCTAAACAAATGTATTGTGTTGTGCAGCACTGACATTGGTACAGGCACGGGTACGGATGCCCCTCCGTTATAGTATGCGTTCTAAACGGGCATCGTTCCCAACTGGCATCACCAAAGTGGTTAAGTAATATTATATTCCATCCTGCTGGGCCTCTAGGTGTTTGTGGGCGGTCCTAAGCACATCCTGTAGATCCTGGTACTGAACCAGAGAACAGGCCTCCTCCAGCTCCGCCCAGCGATAATCCTGGTGCTCCTCGGACAGTGTCACCTCCACGTCCGGGTCCGCCAGCTCCGCCAGTCGGTACACGACGTCCTTGGGTCTCTGTCCCACCTCGTAGTGCAGTTCTCGCAGGAAGCCGTCGATGACGCGCAGGTGCTCCGCCCCCAGCCCGGCCTCCTCTTGGGTCTCTCTCAGGGCGGTGGTGAGGTCGTCCTCCCCTGGTTCTACGTGCCCCTTGGGCGGGGTCCAGTGATTCTCTCCATAGGACGTTTGCAAGAGCAGATACTGGATGTGGTCCGAGCCCCCCGAGACCGACCGGTACACTATGAAGCCGCACGCGCGACGAGCCATCTCAAACACTTTTATGATTAGACGCCGTTGATAGAATCTCCACAATTGTCCGTGATTACCATATCCGACTGGCTGAGGGTCATTTAGCCCAGAGAGTAATCAGCTGCTTTGCTGCCCAATTGAGGTGACCTACACACATTGCGTGATGCAGTACTTGGAGTAACCCTGACGTTCGAGTCGGCGGCACCAGTCAATTATTAAATCCAACAGCTAATTTCCCTTCAGTCAAAGTCTGTGTGGGTCAGGGGATATATACAGCTACAAGCTACAGATGTGACTTGTCACATTTTATTTGTGACGTATGCCTTCCCATATATGGTGCGATGTTCCCTCAGCCCTATGCTCCCTCAATAGTAATACCTTCCAAGCCTACTCTGTTGCTTTATCTGTTATGCAATCAAGAGCATTCGATCCAGACCCAGTATAAACAAAAATCACACCCATTTGAAGTGAAGTGAGGGCCGCACTTATCATCATACATCATCATACTTCCTCTCATTCTGGCCAATCACAATTTGCGTTTTTAATTTTTCCGTCTTCACTTTTCCGCCCACACTTTTATCTTCAATACTTTGCTCAGCCAATCAAATCATCACTATGGGGTGATCAGCCGATCAGCCAATCACAAGCCAATGTTTGTGTTATGTTTACACAAACCCGGAAAGCTGGGTATAGGAGGGGCTAGTGCCACTCAAAAATTGCTTACACATTAATAGTCTATATAGGACAATATTTCCTTCTTATGTGTCTTAAACATGGATATCTGAAAGCACACTGTGCACATGGCACACCCCTACTGGTTGACAAGAGGTATTTTCCTGAAACGCCCATCTGTAGCCTAGACGTTTTGGTCATTGTAGTGTCATACATAATACATATAACACATTGCCGCAGCCGCTAATTAAGTTGTCTGGGAATAGCTGAGCAAAATATAAAATTTAAATCACACTCGTGACTCATGTAAAGTGAGGGGAGCTCAGATTTTTTGGGGCATGATGATGTTCCCATGTTTGCTTAAAGCAAACATTAAAAGTCCTTAGACTTGCGTGTGGGGTCCTGTTTTTGTGGGTCATGTGTTTTTGAGGGGCGCTATTCCCTCCAATGTCTGGCAATTGAAATAACGTCACATATTGCAGTCAAGTCTATGGATTGTTGGTGTTTTTAGAGCAGTACATGTCATGTGATGTCATGTGGGTCAATATAAACACTTCATACAAGTGCGATTTTTTTCCCCAAACATTAAAAGTCCATAGACTTTGATGCCACATGATGTCATTTCTGAAAACCAAATGTTAATAGGGGCTAGCACCCCACAAAAATAACAGTTAAACTCAGTTATCTATCAATTGTGTGAAGTGAGGGGCGCCCACAGTGGCTGCCACAGGACATCACTGCTTAAAGAAAAATCACACCCGTGTGAACTGAGTGGTGCAAGGTCTTATATAGTCTGATCAGCTATGTCAGTGACGTCACACACTAACCATAGCAACCATGCTCACCTGTGCACGGACAGGTACAGGTACAGGTACACAAACATACAGACAAAGCTGGTTGTTGGAGTGGTTGCACCACTCAAAAATATTAAAGACTTGGATGTGGGGTCCTGTTTCTTTTTTCAAACATTAAAAGTCCATAGACTTGGCTGCCACATGACATCATGTCTGAAACGTTGGGGTACTGCCCTCTAATAGGTGGGGTGCCCATGATTTAGGGGCACTAGTCCCTCCTATGTCCAGCTTTGAGGGTTTGTGTAAACACAAACATTGTGTAAATGCAAACATTGAAGACACAAATTGTGATTGGTCGGAATGAGATGATGTATGATGATGTATGATGATAAGAGCGCCCTATTACTTCACCTGGGTTTGATTTTATAATTACTTTTTTTATAATGTGTCTTTTTATGGAGCCTTATTCTTTCCCTGATGCTTTTCATTTTCCAAGGAATATATTAGGCTGATGCACACCTCAAAGGGTTGATGATGCATAGGACATATCTCGATATATCTTCGATCACCATCTATCATGGTTAAGAATGCATCGAGTTTCAATGCAAAGTCTATGGAGACGAGCGTACAATGTTTTTCCCAAACCGTTGGCATGCCGAGAGAACAAAAAGCTAAAACTACTTCAACTTAACATAACCTCGACTTTGACGCCTTTTCACAGATCAAATCCATGATGTGCTCTGAAGTGGCCGTGCTATGTATATGTCTATATACAGTGTACACTGTACAGTCATGCCATAGGGTATTTAACTGTACTCATCAGGAATATGAGCAATATCAGGAAGATTTGAATATCTGACCTGTTTTCCTTGTTCCTTCATTTTATGTCTATTCTTCTTACCTTTCCTGAAATCTACAAATGATGGGAGCTTGTACAGTACGAAAATGTATTTCACTCACTTCTTAACACATGTAAAAACCTGTGATAAAGTTAAGGTAGAAGTTGAAAGACAACTACATGGCCTATTAAAATACTAAAATGTATAAATCATTTACAAACAAGCTGCCAGAGACGAACATCAAGTGCCTCTACTTTTCTCCCCTGTCGGTGAAGCACGTGCTAGCTTTGATGCCTTGGACGACCAGGGCTCTCGCTGAGCGTGGACTAGGCACTCGACACAACTTGAGATATACAGAAACGGACTGCTGAATGAACATATTAAAGTTTTACAGTACTGTCCAGAGAGCTGATCAGCGGGGAGGAGAAATAGAGACAATCGTTGTTCATCTCTGGCAGCTTGTTTATGAACCAACTACTGGTATTCATTTTAGGCACTATAGCTACTGTATAGTTGCTCAATCTTGAGTTATTTGACATCTACAGCTGCTAGTTTAAAACTTAGTTTTCATTATTCTCTACTTCCATACAGTATGTTTCTTCACCTTCGTAGCAGGTGACAGTGACAGGCTGTCACTGTGTGACAGGCACACAGTGACAGGCTGTCACTCATAATCTCGGACATTCCCACTTTATTAAGGGACCAAGACGTCACGAAGTGACTTTGGTCACTTATTGTTTGTGTTTATTTTTCTTCCTCTTCTTCTTCTTCTTCTTCTTCTTCTTCTTCTTCTTCTTCTCCTTCTCCTTCTCCTGCCAAAAATAGCTGTTCTGACTGAACCGTGCAGTCGGTTTTCGCGAAACGCGGTAATCTGGTAGAGGGCCATGCCAAACGGTGACTATGCGAAGCCCATGACCATTACAATTTAGGCATTTAGCAGACGCTCTTAATCCAGAGCGACTTACATTAAGCAATAACAAAAGCATGGCAATTTACAATTTACAATTTAGGCATTTAGCAGACGCTCTTAATCCAGAGCGATTTACATTAAGCAATAACAAAAAGCATGGCATACATCACATATATAAAAAGTAGTTATCATGAATCATGCGTAAACTAAGAACGTAACAGTGGAGTATCTATGTAAACTATACATACTATACTATATAATATATTATACATGTGTACTATAAAGTGCTATGACTACATAAAGTGCAATTCTAGAGCTGTCTACATAACAAGCTATAAGTCTGTTTAAAATACTATCTAAGTCTACATAATGTGCTATCTAAGGGGCTAGGCTAGGGCAAGTGCTACGGGCCATGGTGGAGTCTGAAGAGGTGGGTTTTCAGACTACGGTGGAAGATTGGGAGTGAGGCTGCAGTTCTGACTGCGATGGGAAGTGCATTCCATAGTTTTGGAGCCAGAAGGTAGAAGAGTTTGGGACGTGTGGAGCGTTGTCCCGGCGTTTTTAGTGAAGGTACCTCCAGCTTCCCTGCGTTGGCTGATCTGAGTGAGCGGGAGGGTTTTTAGGGTACGATCATACTTGTGAGATATGGGGGGGCCATGCCTTTGGTTGCTTTGAATGCCAGCATCAGAGTTTTGTATTCTGTGCGGGCAGCGACCGGGAGCCAATGGAGGGAGCGGAGAAGGGGGGAGACGTGTGAGAATTTTGGCTGGTTGGAGTTGCAATAGTCAAGTTTTGACAAGACTGTTGTCTGGATTAGGAGCTGGGCTGTCTTCTGGGTGAGGAACGGTCTAATTCGTCGTATGTTGTAGAGTGTAAACCTACAGGATCTAGTGACAGCTGTGATGTGTGTTTTGAACGAGAGCTGACTGTCCAGGACAACACCAAGGTTCCTGGCTGTCGGGACAGACTTTACCAGGGCGTTGTCTACGGTACCATTGGCCAAATGGTGGCGCTATAGCACTCAATTGAAAATGCTAACTTTGAATGTGCATATCTCATGAACTGTTTGACCGTTGGCAATGACACTTTGATACACATATGTGTCTGCCGAACAACTTTCGTGTTCTGACTTTTGACCTCTGACCTTTAGATCACCCGCCATTTTGAATTATATGAAAAACAGTTAAAGTGTATCTGCTCCCAGGATCTTTGATCAAAATGCACAAAAACTTTTACACGTGAACTTTGGACCTATACGGACAAATAATCGTAGCACATTTTTGTTAAGTGAAAAAATGATGTTTTTATGAGCCAATGAAAATTGCTGGTTTGTGAAAATTCTTCTTCTGCCTCTAATACACACATGCAGCGTCATATGCTTATGTCACTTTACAGTATAGTAGAGGGTCATGCCAAATAGCACTGAAAGCGTACAAAGAGAAGTTTGTACGTGAAAACACACTGTAGTAATGGATAAAGACAAAATGAGGACACACTTCTTGTTCCCAAATCACTGAATGGTTTTACTGATGTAAACAACAAACAATGTAGTCACTGATTGTCTCTGTGTAGCTCAGTCAGTAGAGCTCCCGCCTTCGGTCCACAAGTTTGTGAGTTCAAATCCCGGTACCGACAACTCAGCTCGTCAGTCTTATTTGTGCATGTTGTTCTTATTGCGTATTGTCTTCTTTTTTGGTCCCGCCTTATCGCTGCTTGCAGCTATATTTGCATTTAGTATTGTTAACATAGCCTTGATGCTGCTTGTGTGAAATTGGCATAAGACTTTAAATGTTTGGGAGGTTTACAGATCAAATGGATACAGTACATGTGGTGTTACTTTTTGTTTCGTTAAGGTGTCTATAACACCTATATGATTTTGCACTTATAAGTTACTCTGGATAAGCTCAAATTGACTTAAGTTCAAGACAAAATTATACAAAATAATTAATTCATTAATTCCCTCCCGCACGCACACACATGCGAGCGCGAACACACAAACTCACTGTGCGACTTGGTTGATGACAGGGGCGAAGTTGGTGGGTCCGTACAGTGTCACTGTCCTCAGGCTGTGGAAGTAAGCCTCCAGCACACCATCTATTCCTACACAGCTGACATTGTCCTCATCACCACTCTGAAATGGAACACAACAACACCAACAACAAATCACCCACAGCATCCAAATCCAATACAAAGAACACCCACTACACCCTATACAACTCCCCCCCAGAACCTTACTATTGCAGTTATTCTCAACCTGTGGGTTGGGACCCCCAGATGATTTAAAAAATGCCTATACAGTACACAGCATACCCAAAGTAATTGATTGTTGTTCTTGAACCAATTGAAATAAATGCATCCATGGACATGGTCTAATTTTGAACGTAACACAACCCCTATACACAGCAAACCCAAAGTAAATGGAGTGTTGTTCTTAAAGTAGCTACGGTATAAACAATACTATGTCAAAAATGTAATGACCTTTTTTTTCCCTTTTTTTCTCAGACAGCCAGCAATGGGTAAAACACTCCCAAAGAAATGTAGTCTCTGTGACACAGCTAGGGGCCGCAATCTACAGCCTGTAGTTTTGTCATTGGTCGATTTGCCTGTGTACTTCCTGATTGGTTAGTCATTCCTGCAGTTTTCTTTTTTTTTCGACCAATGACAAAGCTTCTAGGAACATCTTTGAATGCAGATTGTGGCCCCTAGATGTGTCACAGAGACTACATTTGTGGGGAGCGTTGTACTCATTGCTGGCTGTCTGAATACCAAAAAGAAGAAAAAAAAGTAAATTCAAATGTTGACATATTATTGCTTATAGTTACTTTAAAGCATTTGGAATAAATGCATGGGGATGGTCTCATTTTGAAGGTAACACTTTTTCCCTCAGCAAAAATAATCAATAATCAACTCTATGTGCAACTGACATTGAGTAATACAAGTTTGAACTTACTGGAATAGAAGGTTTTTGACTCTCGCCTAATTATTTTCTTCATCTAACACTGCATAACACTGCTATTATCATATATGAGCTGGAAAACACAATGTGGCCACAGTATGAAGCCTTACCTATAGCCCGTGACCATGAAACATTTATATTCTCTGATTGTTTTCATCTTGGGACTGAATTCAATCAAACACATTATCCCCTCCTCATCTAAATTATAACAAAATAACTGTTTTCATGTGAGTAAGAGTAAACAAAAATGGTGGTATTGATAAGCAGTATGTGAATCTGTATTAATGGAATCAATCCTGACGACACCCATCCCTTGTCATGAGAGTGAACTACAGGTCGTTGAGGATGGGAGCAGCATCTAAGCATCCACCTGGGTGGATATAGGTGCCTCTCATCCGTCAGGAGGAAGCAGAGAGGATGCTGGGAGCCCCACTGGGCAGAGAGAGATGAGCCGGCTGCTAAACGCAAACAGCCAGCTGTTACCACGGCGACAGCCCCAAACCACGCTGTGCTGAATGTGTGTACATGTAAGGTAGTTTTAGGTGTGTGTGTGTGTGTGTGGGGGGGGGGTCGTACCAGTGGGAAAGCGTGGGAGACTTTGCCGTCGGGGGGCAGCTTAGCTCCGAAGCCATAGGCGGGGAAGAGCTTGTCGCTGTCGTAGTCCTGGATAATCTCCCCCACAGCCTTCAGCGCCATGGCGTACGTGTTCATCTGGTACGGACTCATATAGTGGAGCGACGAGGGCTGGGATGGGTTACCTGTGTGCAACACACAGCCAGACATGTCAGAGCTTCGTGTCCTTGTGTGTCAAAGTATACATACCACGAGGTAGAAAAGTCACACATATTCAAAATCAAACTTGAGTAAAAGGACAAAAGCGCTGGCATCGAAATACGTTACCACATGTAAAAGTATTATCAGTCGTGGAAAGTAACTAAATACATGTGCTAACTCGAGTACTGTAAATTGTAAACAGTACATTATTTAGGTACTTTTACTTTAATTAAATATTTCCAATTTTCTATACTTTTATTTCTACTTTGTACTTTTTACTCCACTACAAAACTTTAGTTACTAGTAACTTTGTAGATTTTGATTATTAGTATAAAACATACATTAACCACTATAGCCCTATTTGAAATTTATTTGAAAATAGCTCATCTAAAAGCTCACAACGTGTCATGATGTGATGCGTTGTTAGATATGTTAGATATATGATGAACTTGTGAAGTACAGGAGATACGCTCCTGATCTATGGGGTATGGGCCTCATGGCATTGATGACTCACAGTACATCAATATTTGAAGGTAATATAACATAAGTTTGACATATGCAGACCAGCAGCGATGTCTCATAGCAAACTTACCAGAAGTTTATGTTTTTCCAAAGCCAACAATGGTCGTTCCGCTTAATGCGAAATATTGACACACATGCACACGCGCCCGCACGCGCGCCCGCACGCACGCACGCACGCACGCACGCACACACGCACAAAAAAAAACTAATTAAATGTGCAAAGAAAAAGAAAGTCAGTGTCGTGATCTTCATATATGGAGACGGACAGGTGGCGTGATGTGTCACGAGGTGTGATCATATAGGCGTGATGTCACGAGGCGTGACCATATATGGAGGCGTGATGTCACGAGGCGTGACCATATATGGAGTCATGATGTCATGAGGCGTGACCATAATATGGAGGTGTGACCGGGTCGCAATAAAATACAATATTTTATTGCGACTTACAGTCGCAATAAAATACAATAAAAAAATACAATAATATATCAAATATAAGCTCACAACGCGTCTCGATGATACATGTTGTGTGAGCTTGTAGATCTGCTATTTTGCCTTGAATGTTCAACTCCAAGGAGGCTATAGAGTTCATATGGTTAAAATAGGGTTTATGGGTTGAGCTTTCAGGAGCAATTAATACAGGAATGCAGGTTGATTTATTTAACATATTGCAAAGGTTTGTACATTTACATGGATATAATATATATATACAAGATATGTAACGATATAGTGTACATTGGCTGCAGGGCTGTATGCTTTAGGTTTCGGTCGTTGCTGTTAACGAACATGCCTACAGGTATTTATTCTATATAAAATGTTCCTGTTCCACATCACAGCTTCAACAGCAAAATGAACTTGACTCGTGTTCTGCTGGTCCTGGCCACCTGTCTCCTGGCCGGTGAGTATTCAACATCCAATGTGGTTAGTGTTGTGACAGCACTATCCGGCTTGTTTTTTATCTACTTTTGAAACACATTTCTTAAGTAGACTAGGTGTGATAACTGTTTAATTCTGATGTTTTATATCACGTTTAAGGACTAGACTTGCTAATTTTTTGTGTGTGCCTTTTTTCAGTAGAATTTGTGTCTATTACTACCGTATTAGTGCTAATATTAGTATGAATAATAGTAGTATTTATGTGCAATATTGATATTAACCCTCATTTAGAGAAGCTGTGCAGTGCATGGGTCCTACTTCTAAATAATACTTTCATAAATATATACATATACATTTAGGTTTATGTGTGCAGACAGAATGATACATAAAGCACAAAATGGAGACATGAAATGGCTGAGATGTCTGAGATGAATCCGCTCTCTCCATGTTCCCTCATAGCCTCCGTGGAGGCGAGCCGCAGCAAGCGTTCACTAAAGAACTACCAAGACATGATTGGATGTGTTCTTCCTGGAGTGAGCATGCATGGACTGGACTATGGCTGCCACTGCGGGAGTGGAAACCGTGGTAAGCCTGTCGATGCCCTTGACAGGTATGCAACTATGCACTGAAGGTCAAAGACATGAAGGGATGGGATGGGATGGGCTGTCACGATTATGAAATGTTACTTGACGATTAATTGTGACTCAAATAATCGTGATTAGTGTTACCAAAGTGGTAATTGTGTTTCTGTCGCCCATTATTCATGAATTAAAAATGACATTTCAGTTTGGCTTTTAGGCTTTGTAAACAAAAGTCGCACAGGGCAGATATGACAAATAACACATTAATTATTTTATACTTAAACATAAACATTGATAGTGGAAATGTATTACTCCAAAAAATATTGCGATTATCTCAAATTGTGGCGATTATGTAATAATTGTGACAGGCCTAGGGGTGGTACGGTAATGCGTTATTATGCTCCGTCGTGTGATGGTGTTGCGGCGCCAACAATAGCAGATCTACAAGCTCACAAACAACACGTCCATGGTGCTCTGTGAGTGTGTAGGTCTGCTATTATTAATCATGTTTTAAAAAAATATTTTTGATTGGTTTCTGCAGTGTTAACTAGCAATAGAAGTACTCAGATTGTGTACTTAAATAAAAGTAATTCCACAGTGTACTTACTAAAAGTATTATTGATAAAAGTAAAAGTAAGTCATTATGAAGAATACCCATTTTAGAATATATATCGTGTTATTGATCATTAACCAATTAAACCCTATGTTATACTTAGTCTATTTGGAAATAGCAGATCTACAAGCTCCCAACGACTTGGGATGCATCATGTTGTGAGCTTGCATATATGCTATATTTTATTTGAATTTGATTAATTATTAAAAAAAAATCAAAATCTACAAAGTAACTAGTAACTATTTAATAAAGTCATCATATGAATGTAACGGAGTAAAACAATAGATTTTGTGATGCAGTATCAAGACATGGGAACACTGTCCTATTGTCTTTTCTGTGTTTCTGTCAGATGCTGTATGGTCCATAGCCAGTGCTATGCTAAGGCCATAAAACATGCACATTGCGACATGTATGGAGGGCAGATGACGCTGGATCCCTCTAAAGTCAATTACAATTTTAAATGTACCAAGTGGACTCCAACCTGTACCAGTGAGTTAAGTTAATCTTTTTGCAAATTGACAGAC
The DNA here is from genome assembly GCF_951216825.1 of Electrona antarctica. NCBI lineage: Eukaryota > Metazoa > Chordata > Actinopteri > Myctophiformes > Myctophidae > Electrona > Electrona antarctica. Next base: position 32,029,945 of record NC_136807.1, read on the forward strand.
AACCGTTTTATGTTAACGCCTAATGTAAATAATTTTTTCTGTCATTCACTAGACTGGTGTCGAAGTATTGGCTGTGGATGTCAACAGTTCATTTGCGAGTGTGACAGGAAGTCAGCCAGGTGCTTCGCTGGCGCCGTCCGCAGTTACAATCGAAAGTATGTGAAATGGCCCAAAGAGCGCTGTCACTAAGCAATGCCACATGAGGAGAAGGGACAGCTAGGGACAGCAAATGTCTTCTCTAAAATGTGTTCCTCTCAATAAACTCACATGCAATCATAACTGTGTCATTGTTTTATTCTTAACCCATTAAGACCTGAGGTCAATTCTTCAAAGACTTCTAAATCACACTTTCGAGATCAAAAAATTAAAAATAAATCAAAACTAGCAGATATACAGGCTTGCCGTGTGGCACGAAGTTGCATCATGATCCAAGGAATCCAGGAAAGAAAATGTACAGTATGATCTACAGTTCAATAGTTAGAGGCCAAAACATGAAGCGGCCGATTTGATACATTTGGGGATATAAAAAACATTTAAACATTTTGGCATATATTCCAGTTCCAGTGTTTTCACACTCGCGGCAGGCAAAGGAAGTCACTCACCCCAATTGTTGTGGTGGTACTGCTACAGTATACCAGGCTGCTTTACGTTTTAGAACAGAAGGTTGTACAATCACATTTTCCTTTTCCTGGATTCCTTGAATGACACAACTCTCCATATAGGCCTGTTAGGCAGCGATTTTTCAACAACAAAGTGGAGTCAATTAGAGAGCAGACTAAGAGCACTGCTACCGCTTCACCCACAACCGCCTCCCAACCTCCATCTTCCACAGCCACTCATTCCAGCATCACCCTATCACATTTTGATATAATCTCCTATGATAATCTCATTAAACTGGTCTCCACATCAAAATCCACCACCTGCCTACTGGATCCAATCCCCACCAAATTATTTAAAGAGCTGCTTTCTACACTGGGCCCCCCGCTTCTTCATATCATAAATGAGTCCCTAATCAGTGGCACCGTTCCAACAGTTTTCAAAACCGCAATAATCAAACCCCTACTAAAAAAACCTAGTCTAGATCCACACACATTAGCGAACTATAGACCAATATCCAATCTCCCATTTATGTCAAAACTGCTAGAAAAAGTTGTTGCCAGTCAGCTTACAGCCTATCTCAGCAATAACAATCTCTTTGACAATTTTCAGTCCGGTTTCAGATCCCACCACTCCACAGAAACCGCTCTGGTTAAAGTGTCAAATGATCTGCTAATGGCAATGGATGCGGACAGGACCTCTCTCCTGCTGCTCCTCGACCTTAGTGCCGCATTTGATACGGTCGATCACTCAATTCTCCTCGATCGTTTAGAACATCTAATTGGTATCAAAGGTCCTGCACTCGATTGGTTCCGCTCCTACCTCTCACATAGATCTCAGCGTGTGCTCTTCAATAACTCAATGTCCGATTTTTCCAGTGTTAACTACGGTGTCCCACAAGGCTCAGTTCTTGGTCCAATCCTCTTCTGTTTATATATGACACCATTAGGCGACATTTTTAGAAAGTCTGGCATAGAATACCACTGCTATGCAGACGACACCCAAATTTACATCCCCATCACAGCAACTGACCCATCCAACATTCACAAACTTGAAATCTGTCTAGCCGAGGTAAAGAAATGGATGAACAGCTCCTTGCTACTCCTGAACTCTGCCAAATTAGAGATGCTACTAGTCGGTCCAGCCAAGCATACTCATCTGTTCAATAACATAACCCTTAACCTCGATGGCTGCCCAATAACCCACAAACCAACAGTCCGAAATCTAGGAGTCATTTTTGACACATCTCTATCTTTCACACACCACATAAAAAGCATTACAAAATCTGCCTTCTTCCATCTGCGCAACGTTGCTAGAATCCGTCCAATACTCTCACTTCCCGACGCCGAAACCCTGGTCCACGCCTTCATCACCTCAAGAATAGACTACTGCAATGCCCTCTTCTCCGGTTTACCATCAACAGCAACAAATGGCCTCAGATTAGTACAAAACGCAGCAGCTAGAGTACTCACCAGAAAAAAGAAATTTGACCACATCACACCAACACTAATAGAACTTCACTGGCTACCCATACAGGCCAGAGCCGACTTCAAGATACTCCTCCTGACCTATAAAACCTTAAATGGACTCGCACCACCTTACATGTCCAGTTTAATAAATATATACATCCCCCCAAGACCACTACGCTCTCAGGATGCTGGAAAACTCACAGTCACAACACATAATAAAATAACGGTTGGGGGCAGAGCTTTCACACACCGTGCCCCCTGTCTCTGGAACGCTCTCCCTCAGGATGTCAGAAATTCACACTCCCTGGAAATTTTTAAGTCAAGGCTAAAAACACACCTTTTTTCTATACATTTCGGTTCCGCTTAGTTTTTAATCAGTATGATTCATACAGCTATGCACATTTTACTATGTTTTGCTATGTTTTTATTGCTATTTGTGTTTGATTTGTTTTGTATTGATGCTGTAAAGTGCACAGAGACCCCCTGGGGTGATTTTGTACTATAAATAAAATAAACTGAACTGAAACTGATTTAGCGTTTTCTTCTGCACCATTTGAGGTTTAATTATGTTATTGCTGGCCAACAGTAAAGGTCATTACACACTGGCGAATTAGCGACGCGAATTATTCGTGCGAATAATTCGCCTTTTTTTAAAACCAATTGAAGTCAATGCAAGCTTCCACATCAGTGGCGAATGTGCGAATGTGCGAAAATGCGACCGTTTTCGCTCTTTATTTGTTCGCTCCGGTGTTCGCTCCGGTGTCGAATTTTTAATTCGCGTCGCTAATTCGCCAGTGTGTAATGACCTTTAGCATTCATGAAGTTCCCATAAATGCTATAGTATATGTTGGGGTCCATATATACGGACCTGTCTTATAAGGTCCGCTAGCATCCTCTAGTGGCGGGTCCGTATATATACGGACTTAGCAGAAAAATTATTTAAAAGGCACGAGTTCCCAGAATTTATTTTCGTACCCTTGCAGTCACTGCTAGGTCAACCCCCTATCTGCGTTCAGCGTGTCTGCCAAGGTGACAGAAACCATCTACACAACAGTTTCTGGTAGAGTGCAGTGCAGGGTGAATTCAGATTTTTACACACACACACAAACTCACACTCTTCATCTGAATTCAACAGCAATGCATATGCAATCGAATGAATCCCCCCAACAGTAGAAACACACCATCAGCCAATTTTAAATGAAAAGTTAAATGAACACCAGTAGCCTACAAACCCACCAGCACCAATGACACCACCATGACACCCCTATGGCCCCCTAGGCCATGGGATGAGTAAGTAAGTAAGCCTACAAACACCATACATACTTTGAAATGAAAATCACAGAACCATTGGAAAACTTGAAAGTGGATATCTTACCATTAGATGCTGTGAAGTCTATAGCTACTGTGAAGTTCAGTTGAGTTCTGTAGGAAAGAACAAAATAGCAAAACAAACATCATTCACACTCTTTTAGTGTACAGTAATGTATAATGAATACATACATATTGATTTCTACTAGATTCATGTCGTTAAGGCACATGATTTCCATACATGTATTATACATTATCGATATTGTTGCGACCACAGGTCGCAGTTAACCGAATGTATGCCAAGAACGTGGAATTCTGTTTTATTCTCCACCCCCCGTCTGTGCCAAAACATAAAAATCTGTCTTTCTTTAATGTAATTTAATCCAGCAATTAAAAAAATATATTTCTTTCTTTCTTTTTTTTCTTTTACTCACATGTTAAACAGCCTACATAGTATACGGATCTGACGTGCACGCGGACTTATTTCAAAATCCAGTGTTTGGAAGGTTTTTATTCCCTTTTCTTACATCCGCAGACGACAACAACTCATCGCCCGTCTACCGCAGACCTGTTCTGACATTCCATATGTTGATCTGACCTCTGGCCAATACAGAATTCATTCCATATGTTGATCTGACCCCCCATGCCAAAGCACCAGTGCTCGCCCAGCAGTCTGCTGTCACCCAGGTGGATATGTTGATCTGACCCCCCATGCCAAAGCACCAGTGCTCGCCCAGCAGTCTGCTGTCACCCAGGTGGATATGTTGATCTGACCCCCCATGCCAAAGCACCAGTGCTCGCCCAGCAGTCTGCTGTCACCCAGGTGGATATGTTGATCTGACCCCCCATTCCAAAGCGCCAGCGCTCGCCCAGCAGTCTGCTGTCACCCTGGCGGATGCAGGCAGTCTTCTCTTAAAACATGGCATGTGACACGGTGATTGGTTTCATTATTGTAACGCCCAAACCACACCTATGCATAATGTAACAGGTAAAGAAGGTGTTTTAAGGATTTATGTTGTGGCACAAGATAGCAATTACGGGGGAACGCCGGAGAAGGCAGCCCAGGTGCTCATCCAGGCTCTCGTCATCTCCCGCCTGGACTACTGCAACTCCCTCCTTGCTGGTGCTCCGGCATCTGCCATCAGACCTCTGGAGCTTGTTCAGAAAGCTGCGGCTCGTCTGGTGTTCAACCGCCCCAAGTTCTCCCACACAACCATCCTTCTCCGTTCTCTACACTGGCTCCCCGTAGCGGCTCGCATCCAGTTCAAAACCCTGGTGTTAGCCTATAGGGCAGTGAAAGGAACAGCTCCTTCCTACCTCCGGGCTATGGTCGATGCCTACACCCCTGCCCGACCACTTCGGTCTGCCACCTCGGGGCGACTGATTGCCTCGTCACTCAAGGGTCCTTCTGGCCGATCCACACGGTCACGACTCTTTTCTGTTCTGGCCCCACAGTGGTGGAATGAACTTCCCACTGATGTTAGGACAGCAGAGTCACTGCCCATATTTCGCCGCAGGTTGAAAACCCACCTCTTCAGGAAACACTACCCTTCCTCTCTGCCTGACCTACTTGTTGTTAACTAGTTGTACGAACGCTTGTTTTCTATTGTTGTATTGTTTATTGGATCTTGTTTAGTCGATACACTTAATTGTTTTAGCTCATGCTCATTTGATTTAGCTATTTTGTCTCATCTGTTTAAGGAAATAGGTAGCTGATGTATTGCACTTTTACCTTAGCGCTAGGTATACTCTTGGTTGCTTGTTTTTGCAGAAAATGCACTAAAGACTTCTGGTGATTAGTAGTTTTTGTTCCCTACCTATGTTGAATACACTTATTGTAAGTCGCTTTGGATAAAAGCGTCTGCTAAATGACTGTAATGTAATGTAATGTAATGTAATGTAATGTACACAATGCTAAATCCCCAAATTACGGATATAGTGCCTATAGTGACACCCGCAAGATAGAGCCCAGTGAGGTTTTGTCAGCCTGAACAGGGTGAAAAAAGAAGAAAGAAAAGAAATGCAGCTACAGTTTCCAGATACAAAGCTTTGCAGCTTTGTATCTGGAAGTTGAACCCAGCTAAGCTTCAATGTGTAGCTCTGTATCTTTTGCAGCAGCTACAAACGTGGGATTTGCCTCGTAGCTTCACGTCACTGGCTTCCATTGACAATGAATGATAGACTGTATCTTTGCATCTGCCCGTGTGAACGCACAATAATACATTTGGGTTCTCACATGAACACGCATGCACGCCCACACACACACACACACACACACACACACACACACACACACACACACACACACACACACACACACACACACACACACACACACACACACACGTACCAATATTTAATTAGTTTATTGGTTGATTGCCTTATTAGTATTGCAGGACAATCTTGCAAGACTAATTAGGTTAAACAAATGGAATTGGTAATTAAAAGCGAACAAGCAGAATAAATTACCTGTTTACAAATTAAATTAAAAAAGTGCAAACTTGATTAAAACTTCTGTCCTCCTGGTCTCATAGATATTCCACATACAAGGCCATCAGGAGATGCAATCTAATAAACGCTGGTTACTCAGCATGCAGGCACACGCGCACACACACACACACACACACACACACACACACACACACACACACACACACACACACACACACACACACACTGATCAGTATTCAACTCACCCTCCACGGATGAAATCCACAAAGGTGTACTCAGATTCCACTTTGAAGGACAGCAGAGTTACCTGTCAAATCAAGCGCACGCACGCACGCACGCACGCAAGCGAGAGAAACAAAAGGAGTTTAAGAAGAGAGACAGCGAGAGATTCAGAAGCATTGAGGCATAAACTGTGATGATGAAGGGGGTAAAAACAGACCCAATTGCTGTTGTTGAAATTAGGTATTTACTTGGTGAGAGAATAAAGAATTGCTACGAAACTTCTGTTTGTATTATTTTCATGCAACAGATGGCAATGATATAATAAAAAAAGGAAAATAAACCATTAATGGAATAAAGCCGGTTGCGTCCGGTAACAAGAGTTTGACATGAATCAGAAAGTTGGTGAACACTAAAATACAGAGAATATAATCAAACTCTCTGCTAGTACACTCCATTCAGACATGACATAACGGACTGCCAACACGGCACTTTCACAACAATGTGTACTTATAAATTAACCATTTCAGAACACAAAACAAACACTGAATGAATAATAAATCAATAATCAAATAAAATAAATAAATTGTATTTCCGTAAGCAAAAGTGCCCAGGGACAGAGCAGAAGGGAGAACAGGATGAGAGTACTAATTATCTGCACTATTAATTACCAACTCAGGGGGAGTGTCATTGATAGGAGACAGAGAGGGATAAGCCTGGTTTATATTCCATCATATGGTGGTGCTGTTCTCCAAAAATAGGCCATCTGCTTGTGAGCTTGCAGATTCGCTATATTCAGCACACAGCGAAGGAGAATAAATTAGGAAATACTCACCGTGCCCGAGTTGACGTATTTCTTCTTCTTGCCTTTTTTCTTGGGGTTTAAAACCTGTTGGCGGCAGCAAGAGGCAATTAAGAATAAGAGAACCCTTAGGCCTCATTCACACGTATCAAACACAATCAAACAAATGTTTGGTCATTTTTTTTGTTTTTTTAGGCCACCACAATGCTGTTCCAATGCGTATATCTTTTCTACGTCCGAGCATAGACATGATAACGCCCCGCCTGCCTCTGATTGGCCTATACCGACACTGCCGGCCTTACCAGAGTTTCCTCCGAGGTGGAAGATACATGCTGATAGTCTGCCGCGAGGTTACTCCGTGGTGGGAAATAAATAAATAATACAAGTACGATATAATACAAGAGAATGACAGCTTGGCACGCGCAACAGTAACTTTTATTTTTGTAGAAGAGGCAAACAAATATTGTTTATGCCATTGGCCTGTTTATTTGTATACATGTGTAAACTTGAAACATTATTGTACTGTAAAAAGGTCTATTTTCCCTTGATCTTTATCTTTTTTAGTATAATAGTATTAGTTTACTATAATTAGATTGATACACAATAATCAACACTAACACTTTAATTTAGAACACAGCCAAATCAAATCATAAACATACGTGTTCAATCAATTATTCAATCAAAGCAAACGGCACAATCAATATTAGTTTGGACGGAGGCCAGGTTCCGGGGCGGTAACCTCCATACGGAGGCCTCTGTGAGTGGCGAGGGTGGAGCTGGCATCAGTAACCATGGCAGGTAAATGGTGCAGTTGATTGTAGCTGTGGAGAAGGTGGTTGAGCTCGATACCTGAGGCTAGGAATAGAATTAGCATGGCATGGTGGCAGAGGAGGCCAACGATCTTTGCTTGAAAGCGTGGTCTTCCTCCTGAACATATGTTGTACCAACTCCATTTACTGTCGCCGCGTGTTGTTCTCTTGTACTTTTTCCCACCACGGAGTACCCTAGCTTGCATCTCGGATGACAGGCAAGCATAGAGTATTGGGCAGGCAAGACGGGCAGTGTCGGTAGGCCAATCAGAGGCAGGCGGGGCGTTACCATGTCTATGCTCGGACGTAGAATAGATATACGCTTTTTTCCAATGGGAGTCACATGGTTTGACCAAACATTGGTATTTGATTGCTGATCAAACAAAAATGTTTGTTCAAACCATGTGACTCCCAATGGAAAAGCATTGTGGTGGCCTAAAAAAACAAAAAGATTACCAAACATTTGATTGATCGGTGTTTGATACGTGGGAATGAGGCCTCAGAAGTAGCGCCGTGTAAGTGGCAACCTCTCAACCTGTTTAATTTCAAGGAACCAGTGGGATTAATGTATTCCATTTTCTGTTGCAATAAAGAATAAAACAAAAACAATGAAGACCAATCACCAGCAAATAGACCGGTCTCAGTAGACAGGTCTCAGTGGCCTGCACAGATAGACACTAGGGGGTGCTAGAGCACCACCTGCCCTTGCCCTCTGGACAGCAATGTGCCCTTTGCACTTTTTGTTTTTGTACAGTGTACAGTATGTGGACCATGGTGACATTGATCAATTCTTGATAAAAAAAACCCTTCTAATATATTATTTATGCCCCAAAATCTATAAATCTCACACTATTTGGCAACCGGCCTGTTCCACGTGCACGCTGCACAAGGTGCCCTTAATTATTTCACTTGAGCACCTGCCCCTCTAAATGTCCTATCAGTGCACGCCACTGATAGGTCTTCAGATGAAGACAGCACATAATGTTGTGCCTAAAAGTGTATTGATACCTGCCAACCAGCGCTGTCCGGGTAAACAAAATTACGCTTTTAAAGTGACAGTACACATATTAACCAGTTAACAGTTTCTTTAATATTATTTTATTGGTAAAAAGAAATTGCTTTCAGTCTGTTAGAAAAGTTCTGTATTTGAAGGCCTTAGTAAAAGACACAGGTTCTGTTCAGAATGTATTGTCTCCCGTCTTTCCACAAAATAATACAAAATGCTTGATAGTGGGCTCGATAAGAACCCGGCTCGATAAGCCTGATGGATAAGGTGGTCGCAAAATTAACAAGCTCCATCCCTAATGGTAATAGTCAATAGTAGTCTTACCTCATAGACGTTGAACTGGTTCTCTCCTTTAGACAGCTCCCTGTAGCTCGTGGTGAATTCACCGATGAAGTCATGGCTGCAAGTGGACCGATTTAAACCATGTATAAAGCCTGATTTATACTTCTTCATATGTTGGTGCCGACAGATCTACAAGCTTACAAAGCTTCACAATTCGACATAGTAAGCTTGCAGATTGGGCATGCAACACAAGAGTATTCATTATTCAACTATTATGCTGAATTCACACCTGCAGCGATAGCAGTTTCTCCTAATTTCTCTGCAAAAAAAATGGGTGCATTTACACCCACACCCACGTCACCTTCAGGTGCCTTCAAATGACATTGAGTCAATGACTAATTCAGACAAGATCTGGTTGACTGGCGATTTGACTTGCCACACAGCAGCAGAAGATAAGTAAACTTTTCTCAATTTGGCAGAAGAGCTTTTTGCTTGCTCCCCCTCCCACTCCTTGTCATAGAGTAGAGACCATGCCTCTCGCTTTCTCCAAACACAGAAGCTGCTGCTGCTGCTGCTAGAGTGAATTCAGCATTACACAAACAGGAAAGGACAGTCACTGATGATTAGAGCATTCGAGCCCTAGCTGCGCCAGACAGCTTTTGAGTGGTGCAACCACTCCAAGGAACAGCAATGTCCGTCCTAACCTATGTGACTATGTCCTAACCTATGTGACTATATGTGACTATGTTTAGAGTACCAGTAGGGGCAAAAGTGGCGCTGTTGTGCCAGAAACAGAGAGAGAGAGATAGTGTTGCACTGTTGCCTGCTAATTACAGAGAGAGAGAGAGTGTGAGAGAGAGAGAGACAGAGAGAGGCAGGGGGAGAGGGGAGAGGGGAGTTGCACCACTCAGTTCACACGGGTGTGATTTTTTTTATTCCAGGTTCTGCCTGCTCCCGCTGGATTTCTGACCATTCCCCCCGCAGTGCACCCACAATGGCCGCCCGCAGTTAACAACTTGGAGGCCCGGAACTATTTAATCCATTTCATCCATGTGCCCATCATTTATAGCGCATGGACCACTTTTACGATCGGTTATGATCGTTTTAAGATTTTCGTTTTCGTCAGCTAAACAGGCAGGGGACATTTTCGATGACGTGTCACTTTTTGACACGTCATCGGAATGGGCAACAAGCGCTCCAAGGCTCTAGAGCGATGCGAACGGTTTTGTTATCATTAATCTCCGTCCTATTTATCAATCTCCGGCTTGGGCACTTGACCATGACCTTGAACTTGGACGGAGAACTCCGCCCAGGGCCTCCAAGGTGTTAATGTCTGACCGCCACTCCCGCCTGCATGCAAAATTTAAGTGCCGTTCCAATAATATGTTAACACTTACTATGCATCCCATATTTAGAATGCATTATGAACACACTTATAAGACATTTTAATCTTCTCATACTGTACTGCAGTACTGTATTTCAAACACAAAGTGTTTTTACCTCATTTAATTCCTAAGACTTGGAGTCAGATATTGTCCTCTAGATTCATATCCATACATGTTCAGTCCTGCACTCATTCTGGGTCCCTTGCCGGAGAGAATGTTGTCCGTGTGCAGCTCGTGGAAAAGTGGAGATATTTTACTAAATCCACGTTTTCTGCCAGAACTTTCAAATGAATATGAAACAAAATGACACCTCAAGTCTTAGGAATTTCTGACTCTAAGTCTTTTACTTTATTTAAAGTAAAAATGACTGGGTGAGTACGCACGCAGTGCTACACGTTTAAATGCCGACGTGGTCATGGTTATTTACAATACTGGAACGGTAATTATTAGGAAAGCCAGATAATAATGCCAGACAATATTGTTGGCTGCTAGGAGCGTCACAGGAAAAGTTAAACCAAGAGTCACTTGGTAAAGTTTTAATGCACTTGTCCGGAAAGATTTATTACTTGTCCCGGACAACCGGACAAGCCTTAAAGGAGAGTTTCATGCTAGAAGGCTTTCTTACCTTTTTTAGTATTTGTTAGGTCCGAAACAAAGTTGTCCAGGTGGGGCGCTGCATGGGTTTTAGGGCTAATTCGCTTATTTCCATCGCTTGAAAATCTTTTTTTTTTAAATAAATCCTCTCTTCATAATGTCAACAGTATGTGTAGCGTCACACTTTACTCCATAGTAACGCCGTTGCTGTGTTCCAGCCGTAAAGCGTGAAGTCTCGTCTATCACGAAACTTTGCGAGCTCCATGCAAGTGGATGGAGCCAATAATGCGTTTTTGCACAAAATAACACCTGGACCACTTTGGTGCGGACAAAAATAGCGAAAATAGCAGATCTACAAGCTCACAACGTGTCATGCTACGACGCATTGAGAGCTTGTAGATCAGCTATTTTCCGGGCACAACCCAGCACTCTTTAGCTAGTGGAGATGCGGTGTAACGACATGGATTTCTAAACAAATTTGTTCAATGCAAAATGCTGTGTTCAAGTTCAGGAGACTTCGGGAAAAAAGCAATTGTCCTGAATGCTGCCTTCCGGCATGGCATGGAAAGGAGTGGCATTTGCATTTATTTCGTCATAGTAAATCGTGGTCTGGAAAGGGCACTTGTTTTACAGACGGGTAAAAGGGCAGGGGCTGAAGCCCCCTTTGATGTCTATGTGTGCACATCCCTGACCATGGACACAATTGGACAGTAACAGAAGCAGTATGCATGTACTGTACCTGTTAGGAACTTTTCAAAATGATGTTCTATGCAATTTTCCATAAGATACACCTGTGTTCATATCTTGCCACACTCATTGAAAGCCCTGCGCCTGTTTATACGTCCGCCTTTGTTCACCTTCTCCTACCAAACATCTCCGTTTGCACACATCTCCCGATGCACAATACCTACTGCATGCCTGTCCAGCCATAACACACTATGTTGCATCCATGCAACTGTCACACCTACTGTACAGTTTGCATTTGCATGAAATACCATGTTATTGCGCAACATTTCACGCGATGCAAATTACATCACATTTTAGGCCACACCCTGTTCCACTGCACGCACACACACACACACACACACACACACACAGACACAGACACAGACACACACACACACACACACACACACAGGGCGCAGCACGGTACAGTACAGCACAGCACAGCATGGTACAGTATGGCACCGTATGGTACAGTACAGTACAGTACGGTACAGTATTGTACAGTACAGCACAGTACAGTACAGTATGGTACACTACAGTCTGCTACAGTACAGTACAGCACAGCATGGTACAGTATGGCACAGTATGGTACAGTACAGTACAGTACGGTACAGTATTGTACAGTACAGTACAGTACAGTATGTACACTACAGTCTGCTACAGTACAGTACAGTATGGTACAGTATGGCACAGTATGGTACAGTACAGTACAGTACAGTACAGTACGTTACTGTACCATACTGTGGTACAGTATGGTACAGAATTCTAGTCAATCTAATGTAAAGCACGGCCACATAAGCTTCGGGTATGCAACATTTTTAATGGGATCCTAATTCCGATGCAGGACTCTCAGCCTCTCTCTATCAATGACAAACCCATATTTATCTGTGTGTCTCTCTCCTTGCTGTGTAACATGCCATTTTCTACAGTACCTACTCTGTACAGTGTGTACCTGAATAGAAAAAACATGTGTAACCTGCTGGAACACAAATCTTTCATTATTCTTCATGTGGGTGACTGTTGGTGAATGCAATGTTCTTCCTGTGGGTGAATGCAATGGAGGTTTTCTTACCTTCCATCTCTGTCCCAATCATACACATCCACTTTCACCGTCCTGCAGAGAGAAAGCCATGTCTAGTTATGTTGTCTTCAGCATATTGACCACAGGGACCCTAGCATGCCTATTCTGGTGAGAAGATTTTGCAGAAAATATAGATCTACAAGCTCACTACGCGACGAGTTATGAGCTTGTAAATCTGCTATTTTCTGTGATGAGATCTGGTGTTGAGGGGAAAAAATCACACCTGTGTGAAGTGAGGGGCACTCTTATCATCTTACAACAACAATTACAACATAATGTTTGTTTAAACAACGGGTGCTAATGTTTGTTTTAGTCATGCAAACTAAAATTATATTTATTGTCTATGGTGTTTTCTTAAACAAGCATCGTTTAAAGACAAACATTAAAGCTGTATATAGGAGGGGCCCTCAAAAAGAAGGCAGCCTAGTAGAGCCCTGAAGCTTACAATGTGTTGCATGTAACGTGTTGTGAGCTTGTAGATCTGCAAAAATGCTGACCATTTTTGAACGTTTTTGGAAAAAATGCTTCACTTCAGGGAAAGAAACAAAATGAATATTGACTGAACATGGGTCCCTGCACACAGATACCCTTGACACACAGTGAGCTTGGAATGATTCATGTCAAACAGTGTTTGTTTCATCTGCAGCACAGGGAACTGAGAAAGACACTTCCCTGTCAAAACCACACATTTGACAAGATTTCTTCTTACGGACAATGAACCGGGGGAAAGAAATGTGAAGGATCTGAAATTTGTTTTCACAAAGCCAGTTGGTAAGTTAGCCTCTTAGCATGTGTGCACGAGAGGACATGAATACAAATTTGACACTGAAAGACAATAAGGAATTAAGGATCTGAGGAAGATGTCCCCTGTTTCTCCACTACCAATCACCAGCAAGCACTGTGCAGGAAAATAGTCAATAGGCCTATAAAGGACGTGATGGCTATTGTCATGGTTGTGTATTCCATTCGCACAAGCTGGGTATGTGTTTTCTCACATGAAGGTTTTCACATCAAAGTAGCGCTCAACATTGACATTGACAGTGGCCTGTTTGAGAATTGCAACCAGCAGCTACCAAACTGACTTAATGCCACAGACCTCCCCATAACTCTGGGAGTGTAGCAATGGAACCACATGGACCCTTGGGGAGCAATCTTGGTCAGTACATTTGGTCAATGCAAGAGTAACTAGCAGTGTTGGCCTACCCCTTAACCCAATTTACTTGCATTATTGACTGCAGCTTTTAACCAATGGGGGGTTGCAGATGTTTAGCATATTATAGGTCATTGTGTGAATATTAATAATTGTTGTACGGTATGAGCACCGGCAGATTCATTCAGCAGTGGATTTTATGTTATTGCCTGAATAGGTTGCCCACCCCTGATTTAAACCTTCGATGTGGTTCGGTGTCAGTAAGAACCTAAAAAACAATACGGAAGCCAGACTTTCAAGATTCAATGTGTCAGTTTAGTGTCCTTGGTTCACGAATCACGATAGAGATGCAACTATCATAAAGACTAGTTGAATCGGTATTCCGTTTGGCTTTTCAAAATAAGTCAGGAAATCGGTAAATCTGCCCCTAGATCTGTACTTAAAAACACTGTTTGCATCTTTCTTGTCCAGTTTCAGGCTTTTATTTGTGTAAGGTCCAGGAAGTATTCCACGTAATGCATGTGATGCGTTTTCATGTTGTAGGAGTCTCAACCTATGTTCTTTGAATATGTGTTCTTTCAAATAAGGTACGAAAATGTCCCATCTGGCAAACACTGTCGAGAAGCAACATGACACTACGGTACGCGTAGTGATGGGATGGACGTATTCGAAACCAGAGTCAGTCCTAATAACACCAGCGCTGGTCTCTGAGACACCGCGACCGACTGCTGGCATTATTCTGACCGCCCTCCGGCAACAGGTGAATTCAATAAGCTTTCATGTTTCATCCGATGGCAGTCCGGTGGCAGTATTTATTACTTTCATCGGTTGGATTAGGCCTTTCTGATCTTGCCATTGAAATACAAAAGGACAGGACATTGAGTTGCAGTGAGTAAGGACTGACCTGTCATAGTCTCCGTTACAGAGTGCTCTGACAGGCAGGGTGAAGGACTGCCACACAGGATTCAACGTGTTCTTGATCACTTCCGTCTTATGGCAGATAGTGAACCTGGAAGTAAATATACAGGTCTCCTCTAGGGGGCAGCAGAATCACCTTAGTACAGTAGCCTCACCTAAAATGCTAAAGTGTGTGGTCCAAAACACCCTGAGGTGAGTTAGCAATAGGCTCCAAAGACAGATTCCCAATGGTTCTTTACCATACAGGATTTTCAACTGGTGCAGAAAATAAGTTCTGTGTCACCAAGAGACTTTCATGCTTTTCTCTGCAACATAAATCTACCCATGAATTAAGTATATTGATTTGGGCATTCTCTTGTTGATGAAACCCAGGCAAAAAAAGAATAAACCTAAAAAACAAAGTCAGACTTTTGTTACTACAAAAATAGAGTCTGCTTGACAGTAAAAGACATCTACTCTGTCAGATGAGCGTCTGAATATCTTCAACTCACGTCCCGTCCTCGTTGCTTCGGTAAAACACCAGGAAAGGGTCTGACTTCCCAAAAAAGTCTTTCTTGTCCAGCTTGTTGGCACATAATTGCATGGTAAGAATGTCCTGGAGAGGAAAAAAAACGAAGAAAAAAAATAACATTAGAAATGTAAAACACAGGAAACAGCCTGTCAATCCTGAATGCAAATGTGCATGATTTATTAATTTGTATTTACAACTGGTTGTATATTTGATTTGTGAAAATGCATTAATTCAGGACACAATGGCACTCGGGTGGCACAGTGCTAAAGTGCTTGCCCACCACCACGGAGGTTGTGGGTTCGAATCTATCGTGGTGCATCTGGCTTTGTCGAGCTTCTACACGAACGCAATTGGCCCATGTTTGGGGGAGGGAAGCCGGACAGGGAGGGTGATCATTGTCATTGCTAATCCTACGGGTTGCGTTGGCAACTGTCAGGGTGGAAGGAGTTGTAGGATGAAGGCTCTGGCCTAGTCAGGATGCAACAGCAGTGACAACACACAAAATGTTGTGTGTGGGGAGGAATCAATTGGGATGAAGAGAAATAAAAAATCACACCCGTGTGAAGTAAGTGGTGCAACTCCGTGTGGGGGTCCCGGGGGGAACCCACAGGAACGCACCCAGGGTGCCACCCCGATTCCGGCGAGCCGCCCGCGTCCGAAACGGTTGAGAAATGACAGAGTTACCGTGTGGGGGTCCCTCTACTGTACCCTCCACTGTACTGTACTGTACTGTACTGTCACTGTACTGTACTGTACTGGCACACCCAAAATCACCATATATACAGTTAATATGTGCGTGTGTTTGTGTGTGTGTTAGGTTGCGCACAGGTGGTGAAAAACAATCATGCTGTTTTCGTGCTCAGACGCACCCAGCCAGCCACCCACCCACACACACACATAGTCACTTAAGGAAGTGGTTGCACCACTTAAAAATAGATAAATAAATACATTCAGGATACATTTACAAAGTGCCACACAGAGTGCCACACACACTTTCTGTCATTCACCCACTGACTTCTGCTTCTCTCTCTATAGCCAGATCATCCTAACACTCAAACCTCACATCCTCCACTCACGTCGTTTCGTCGCACCTTACTTCCGAGGCGAGGAGGAGAGGCAAGGACTGGGCAAGCAATCAGGTTCGCTTTAAGGAATGCATTTTGAAGCAACGGCAATTACTGTACTTATGACGTTTCACGTGGGTTGTCATGTGGAGAAGGAGAATTTCTACGTCATGTATCCTGACCCCCCCACACACACACTCTCCAGATGAAGGAGACCTGCAGGATACACTTAAATGTATCCTCGCTGATACTCACTCCAAGCGGCTTGGGGAGCCTCCTCTCTCACCACTCTCGGCTCCTCCAAAAGCAAATGAGCATTTGGGATGCGTCACACAAACGATTTCTGGGTCACACTGGAGGACAGCACAGGTGAGGAAATTTGAGCACCGGGATAATTTTTACTCTCTCTTTATGTTCTAATTGCAGTAGTGGAGACAGATGTTCGAGGCAGGAGAACAGATGCTAATCAGCCCTTCGTAGCACGGTTCAACGCCTCCGTCTCAGCCAGATTGTGTAGACTCGATCTATACTTGACCAGTTCAGTCACATTCCACCCAGGCTTAGACAGATTATTTGTTCTCTGTCATTTGTTCTCTCCTGTGTTTACAGTGAGTCTTCAATGCAACCCTGTTTCGGGATCTCCGCCTATCTCCTCCAGCTACGGATAATCAGCTCAACTCTATTTCTCTGAATAAATAGACCATTGTAAATCCTGCCTGTGTCTCTGTGCTCTGCACTCCAAATATTATACCAAATACACAAAGTGTAGAAGAATGTAAATATTGATTCAACAATGTTTTATAACGAAGGGAGGGTTATTGAACAGGACCAGTGGAATACATGTTATGATCAACATTAGGCTACACAACTTATATTACATTTATAAATAAACAACAGATAATTGTAGGCCTACTATGAAATCAATGTAATGAATGTGCCATGGCATTCATATATATATTTTATATATATATATATATATATATATATATATATATATATATATATTTTTTTTTTTTTTATGACGTGCACATAGATGATGTGGAGGTTGAACCAGATATTTTGAGCATTTCAATTCTAATCTGAGAAAAAAACATATCACACAAACTCCAAGCCAGTTTTTGTTATAATTTCTTCAGGAGAGTAGTGATAAGACCTTTAGTTTTAGCCTATAGATTGAATATTGACTACATGAAGAATAAATATAATTTTCACTTCATACATATGTATGGATGGAAGGTGGCAGTTAGAAGAGTGGCTTTGTTTGTCCAATTGCTACTCCAGTTGCACTCCACAAAATTAACTCAATTTGTTGCATAATCAGCCATGACACAGATTATGCAGGGATGTTTTTTTTTTTTGTTAAGCATATTTTGCAACTTCTTAACAAATTAACTGCTCATGACTGAACGTTCCGTCAGTTAGAATCCAACCGGCAACTGCTATTGGTGCAACGTTCCGTCAGATAAGCTTTATTATTGATATCAAACTGGATCGCTGATTTCTTTTTTTCCCCTTGGCTTGGCCTTTCCTTTACTTCTTTAGTGATCCTAGACGGGTTTGCGCATCCACACTGTCGTTCACCTCCCTTTATACAGGCTGACTAAAAAGCTGAATAACTCGAAATATACTGAGCTCTCCATGGTTTGGAAAAAAACGTGTAATGTTCGGAGGTCTTTTCTGATTATCCGGTGATCTAGATGGGAACATTGGCGCTTTCTAGAGCAAGGATGGCTTCATTTCAGCTGACTAGCATTGACGCTATTTATTTAGCATCTAAGATGGCCGCCCAAACATGATGTGAATCCAGCGTGTGTCACATTACAACCGGCTCAGCAGTCTGTGGTTGGCTCTGCGTCCACCAGGTGGCAGTAGATGGGTGAACATCTGCATAAAATCACATAAAACCCCAGGATATTTCATTGCATAATCAATAATTTTTGCCTTGTTTTTCTGTAGGGTCTAATAGACAGACAGACAGACAGACAGACAGACAGACAGACAGACAGACAGACAGACAGACAGACAGACAGACAGACAGACAGACATCTTCAACCGCTTATCCGTAGTCGGGTCGCGGGGGCAACAGCTCTAACGGAGAGCTCCAGACTTCCCTCTCCAGAGCAACATTAGTAACTTCCTCCTGGGGTATCCCGAGGAAGTTTGGAGATATAATCCCTCCATCTGATCCTTGGTCTGCCCCGGGGTCTCCTCCCAGTGGGACGTGCATCGAGAACCTCCCAGGGAGACGCTCGAGAGGAATCCTAACCAGATGCCTGAACCACCTAAGCTGGCTCCTTTCCAAGCGAAGAAGCAGCGACTCTACTCTGAGTCTCTCTCGTGTGACTGAACATCATGAAGATGCCAGCCTACCCGTCTGAGAAAACTCATTTCGGCCGCTTGTATCCGCAACCTTATTCTTTTGGGCATGACCATAGGTGACCATACATAGGTGATTCTTGAGAGACAGCGGGGATTCTTATTCTTTCACTTCATGACCATAGGTGAGAGTAGGAACAAAGATTGCTTGTTAGACAGAGAGCTTTGCCTTCTGGCTCAGCTCTCTTTGTGCGGTACAGTGCGGTACAGCGACTGCAATACCTTCTCTGTCCTCCCTTCACTCGTGAACAAGACCCCAAGATATACTTAAACTCCTTCACCTGGGGTAATGTCTCATTCCCTACTTGGACTGCACAATCCATCGGCATCCATCAGGAGACAGATACAGACAGACAGACAGACAGACAGACAGACAGACAGACAGACAGACAGACAGACAGACAGACAGACAGACAGACAGACAGACAGACAGACAGACAGACAGACAGTGTAGATAGAGTGAGAAACAATAAACAGAATGGAAACACTGATTCTAGACTAGATTCTAGAGCTCGATAACCAACCAAAACTACGCTTTTAAAGTGACGGTATACATATTAACCAGTTTCTTTAATGTTATTTTATTGGTAAAAAGGTTAATTGCCTTCCGTGTGTTAGAAAGGTACTGTATTTGAAGGCCTTAGTATAGGCCCTAGGCCCACTATACTGCTCGATAGTGGGCTCGATAAGAACCCGGCTCAATATGCCTGATCGATAAAGTGCTCGTTATCAATAAAAATGAACAAGCTCCATCCCTATAATCTAGACTCCAACTAATGAAGTACTTAAGTCCTCCTCACCTTCAGTCAGAGGGCAATACAACTGAAGGAAAAAACTGAAGGTGTCACTGGCAGATATGGGATGTGTGCTAGAACACCATCTGCCTCCTGCAGGACACACACACGCACGCACAAACCGCCCGCACGCGTTTCTAAGGAGAGTCTTATCAAGTGTAAGCATCCCAGCATGACGGTAAACACAAAGAAACATAAGTCTGTTGACACGCGCACACGCACACGCACACGCACACACACACACACACACACACACACACACACACACACACACACACACACACACACGCAGTGTATGGTATTAATACAGCATGCAAGCTTGGTGACAGAGGACCGGAGGAAGTGGAAAGTAATTTAGAGTGTCCTCCTGACAGTTCATTATCGGAACTCGTTAAAATAGAGATTTGTGGCCGCCGTCAAAGCCTTTATTAATGTCAAAGTACTTGTTGTGTAAGCGACAGAAGAGATGAATGGAAGAGCCGCTAAAATGTAAAATATAAAAGAAGATAAAAATATAAAAAAGAAGACGAGATCAGCGATATTAAACACGTGACAGTGTCCTGCAGACCTTTGATCACAGATCATGTTCCTCTCAAGACTAGGGATGGAGCTCGATAACCGATACCCGAAAACGCTTATTGAGTACCAGTTATCAATAGGCTTTGGGCTTATCAAGCCTGGTATCGAGCATAGCGGCCCATGACATCATATTTACACAATCAAGACAATTATTTTATTGGTAAAAAGGTCAATTGCCTTCCGTCTGTTAGAAAAGTTCTGTATTTGAAGGCCCTAGTAAAACATACTGGTTCTGTTCAAAATGTATTGTCTCCCGTCTTTCCACAAAATAATAGAAAATGCTCGATAGTGGGCTCGATAAGAACCCGGCTCGATAAGCCTGATCGATACGGTGCTCTTTATCAATAAAAAATCACACCCGTGTGAACTGAGTGGTGTAAGGTCTTATATAGACTGATCAGCTGTGGTCTGACGTAATGTCTGACGTAATGAAATCACACCCGTGTGAACTGGGTGACCATAGCAACCATCACCCTCGTACATTTTAAAGCCTGATGTTCTATACATTACATTACATTACAGTCATTTAGCAGACGCTTTTATCCAAAGCGACTTACAATAAGTGTATTCAACATAGGTAGGGAACAAAAACTACTAATCACCAGAAGTCTTTAGTGCATTTTCTGCAAAAACAAGCAACCAAGAGTATACCTAGCGCTAAGGTAAAAGTGCAATATATCAGCTACCTATTTCCTTAACCGGATGAGACAAGATAGCTAAATCAAATGAGCATGAGCTAAAACAATTAAGTGTATCGACTAAACAAGATCCAATAAACAATACAACAATAGAAAACAAACGTTCGTACAACTAGTTAACAACAAGTAGGTCAGGCAGAGAGGAAGGGTAGTGTTTCCTGAAGAGGTGGGTTTTCAACCTGCGGCGAAATATGGGCAGTGACTCTGCTGTCCTAACATCAGTGGGGAGTTCATTCCACCACTGTGGGGCCAGAACAGAAAAGAGTCGTGACCGTGTGGATCGGCCAGAAGGACCCTTGAGTGACGAGGCAGTCAGTCGCCCCGAGGTGGCAGACCGAAGTGGTCGGGCAGGGGTGTAGGCATCGACCATAGCCCGGAGATAGGAAGGAGCTGTTCCTTTCACTGCCCTATAGGCTAACACCAGGGTTTTGAACTGGATGCGGGCCGCTACGGGGAGCCAGTGTAGAGAACGGAGAAGGATGGTTGTGTGGGAGAACTTGGGGCGGTTGAACACCAGACGAGCCGCAGCTTTCTGAACAAGCTCCAGAGGTCTGATGGCAGATGCCGGAGCACCAGCAAGGAGGGAGTTGCAGTAGTCCAGGCGGGAGATGACGAGAGCCTGGATGAGCACCTGGGCTGCCTTCTCCGTGAGGAAGGGGCGAATCCTCCTGATGTTGTAGAGGAGGAATCTGCAGGACCTTGTCACTGATGCGATGTTTGCCGAGAACGTCAGTTGATCGTCCAGGGTCACACCCAGATTTTTCGCAGTCCGAGTTGAGGTCACCACAGCATTATCAATGGTGATGGCCATGTCTCGGTGCGGACAGCCCTTCCCCGGGAGGAACATCAGCTCGGTCTTGTCCAGGTTGAGCTTCAGGTGGTTTGTCGACATCCACGCCGAGATGTCAGCCAGACAAGCAGCAATGCGTGCCTCCACTTGGGTATCAGAGGGGGGGAATGAGAGGATCAGCTGGGTGTCATCGGCATAGCAGTGGTAGGAAAAGCCATGGGAGTGGATGACAGCACCCAGAGATGTAGTGTAGAGAGAGAAAAGAAGAGGACCCAGAACCGAGCCTTGGGGAACCCCAGCTCCTTTAAGATCAATCATTAGAAAGCTGAACCGGGTAACAGCGTAGTCTTTTAAAACTAAGACTGGTGGCTCCCAACCACCCCTAGTGACATACGTCAGACATTACGTCAGACCACAGCTGATCAGGCTATATAAGACCTTACACCACTCAGTTCACACGGGTGTGATTTTTTTTGGTACGGACAGACACGTAAACTAACAAAGCTGAAATCACACCCGGGTGAACTGGGTGACCGTAGCAACCATGCTCATTTTTTCTGCACAGACAGACAGACAGACAGACAGACAGACAGACAGACAGACAGACTAACAAAGCCAGTTGTAGGAGTGGTTTACACCACTCAACAACCATGCTCATTTTTGAGTGGTGTAAACCACTCCTACAACTGGCTTTGTTAGTCTGTCTGTCTGTCTGTCTGTCTGTCTGTCTGTGCAGAAAAAATGAGCATGGTTGCTACGGTCACCCAGTTCACCCGGGTGTGATTTCATTACGTCAGACATTACGTCAGACCACAGCTGATCAGTCTATATAAGCAACCATGCTCATTTTTATTTGGTACGGACAGACACGTAAACTAACAAAGCCAGTTGTAGGAGTGGTTTACACCACTCAAAAATGAGCATGGTTGCTATGGTCACCCAGTTCACACGGGTGTGATTTCATTACGTCAGACATTATGTCAGACCACAGCTGATCAGTCTATATAAGCAACCATGCTCATTTTTATTTGGTACGGACAGACACGTAAACTAACAAAGCCAGTTGTAGGAGTGGTTTACACCACTCAAAAAATAACGAGCTCCATCCCTACTCAAGACACTGTCACCCTGAGACTAGTGGCCAGTGTGGAAAGTAAATAATTACAATTACTTATGTACTGTTCTTCAGTACAATTTTAAGATTTTACTTTAGTTGCAGCATTTCCAATTTTATCTTATCTTTATCATCTTTGACTTAAACAATGTGTACACACTTTGGAATATACGTTAAACATGGTGGAGAAGTGGATCCTATCGAGCTACTGCGGCGGCAGCATTAGGTGAGTAAAATGTATTGTAAAAGTATCACGCCGACGCTGGTAAAATCAGCAGCAGCTGCATGCCCAAAACATGAACAGGTAGGCAGGCAGGCTGCAGTTAATCAAGTTGAGAGAGCAACTTTCTGCAGTTGCTGGGATATGTTTGTTTAAAAGTGATGTTACGCGACGTCAAGCGTCACCGCCGGTATATGGCATCGGGGGGTGCTTTGGGAGTCAGGTTCGGCGAGGCCCGACCATGCGGTCACCCCCCCATGCATCACTGCTACTTTTACTTTTAGTAAACCAATGGGAGTAAGCCCACTCATTCCACCATTGTTCATGGCATTGGTCCTGGTTGTTCCAAATCATTTGGAAGGATACAGCCTGTCATCTTGCTACAGGACTCATTACTTGCGCGAGCAGAGCACAAGTACTGTTTTTGGCTGCGTATGTCAGTGACTCCCTCTGCCAATCAGGGATTGTGTATTTTTGGTGGCCCCCTCGGCCAATCAGGAACCACAGTTTTTACATAAACATACATAGTTACGACGTCATCAGTCAATCCCTGATTAGCCGAGCGACGGCACCAACATACAGAGCCAATCCAATTGGAAGTGGGGGAGGGACGTATAAATTGACAAGAGTCGCGCACAAGTCCATTCATGGCCAACTTGTGTGCAAAGCGCAAGTTGGCAGCTCAACAGAGTGCATTTCTAGTTACCTGCTTCACCCAATAGGTTGCGTGAATTGAGACTGTTTGTGAGTGGTTTGTGTGATAAATAACTTGTACTGGCACAAATCGACTGACTGGGATATATGTGGAGGAGGATCTGTCTCAAAATGAGAGTTAGTCTCTATAGAAATGTATATTTCAAAGAACACCCCGCTGCCACCCTTATAGAACTCCATATATGACCTGTTCTGACATTCCATATTTTTGTACATCATCATACATCATCTCATTGGGATATATTGTTTGTGTATACGACAAAGTTTGTGTTAGCACATACACCAAAAGTGTGACATATGAGGGCCTATCGCCCCTCAAAAATAATTTGGGGATTCTGGGGGGTAAAATTCACAGCATTTTTGCATGGGCTTTTATCCAGAAACCCCTGATGTGGCTAAATTTACAAAGCTTGAAGCTTCCTCGAGATTTCCACAATTTAAGGAACGTGCTGGTAAATAGTAGGGGTGGGACGATATGGGTACCTCACGATAGGATATATATATACCGCGATATTAGGCCCTCGATAACGATAATATCACGATATTCGATATATTGCGATATTTGCTCAGACACAGGGAGGGACACACAATAGTTGTAGGAGTGGTTGCACCACTCAAACACTAAATTAATACTCAATCAACTCCCCCTTTTGCATCATACCCTCACAAACACCACCAACTGACCATTATCACTGGTATCATCATAATACCTCACAAACACCACCAACTGACCATTATCACTGGTGTCAGTGGACTTGTCCACTGCTGGGGAAATGCATTCTGCATTCTGTATTCACACAAAGCTGTTTGGACAAATCACCATCCAGTAAATCAGTACTTCTGGTTGCTGTGGAATCAGAGAGTTGTATTTGCTTTATTTTAGCTGTCATTTCCTCCGTTTCTAAACATGTTGTTCATCACTTATTATTATTTCAAATTTCCAAAATGTTTTAATCGATATTTGCTGGTGGTGTATCGATTATTTATCGCGGGAGCACGTATCGATATATATCGCAATATCGATATTTCAGCACACCCCTAGTAAATAGGATCGTCTTCCTACTGTAATCTTAAGCAGCCATATTTCCTGAGAATTCCACCTAGCTTAGAAGCTTTCCATGCAAATGAACCTGAGCCATTGTGACCATGCTGCGGGGCGAGGCCAGTTGGCACTTCCAATAAAAATAAACCTGGGGGAAAAAGTGTGTCACCATGGCTGTGACAGCAGTATCCACGATGCACAGTGAGCTGGGGAGATGTTCAGACGTACGTGTGTGTGTGTGTGTGTGTGTGTGTGTGTGTGTGTGTGTGTGTGTGTGTGTGTGTGTGTGTGTGTGTGTGTGTGTGTGTGTGTGTGTGTGTGTGTGTGTGTGTGTGTGTGCGCGTGCGTGTGTGTGTGTGAGAGAGACAGGGAAAGAGGAACTGACCCGGCAGTTACTGAGCTCCTCGGCAGTGAAGATAATGATACCACACTTCTTCCCCGGTATCCCGCTGAGAGAGAGAGAGAGAGAGAGAGAGACAGAGAGAGAGAGAGACGAGAGACAGACAGACAGACAGACAGACAGACAGACAGACAGACAGACAGACAGACAGACAGACAGACAGACAGACAGACAGACAGACAGACAGACAGACAGACAGACAGACAGACAGACAGAGAGAGAGTGGGGAAGAATAAGCAGATTGTGAAATTGATGAAGAATGTACAGTACATGTAATCATGCACAGATGCACACACAAACATAGTTACTTGTTTATGGCCATATAGAAATACAATGACACTAACACACACACACACACACACACACACACATATGCCTACATACTGTCATTCCCAAGGGGTATTATTTTGACGAGTTGAGTAAAAGTATACTGTTTCGCCAGACGTTTGACGTGACAGGCTCCCAGCTGTCAGGTATAGTTTTTCCAATGTTCCCTATAGCCCTATGTCACGTGACTGCCATTTACAATGGTTCCATTTAAAATGGGACATCAAATGGAACCTGCTCCTGTATAACTCAACTCATTGACAGTTATAATGAGGTCCAGCTGCTATTCAGCCAGCACTAGAACAACTTTAATTTGACAATGGAGCTAATCTACAAGCCACAATGAAAAATACGTTTTTCACACTTCTAGGACATATCTGTGTTCATAATGGAGATATAATTAACAATAGACGCCAAGAATTTGAAAATACAAACTCATTTTTTTGTCCCTAGAAGTCAAATCTTTAGTAGTTCAATCCATTGTGGTATAACCTGTATTGATTGCTTGAATGCTCTCAAAGGAAAGATTCAGCTTTGTCGTTGTACATGCAGACTCTCCTGCCTACTGCATCCTAATCTGTCCAAAGTGTGTCGTGTGTGTGTGTGTGTGTGTGTGTGTGTGTGTGTGTGTGTGTGTGCGTGCGTGCGTGCGTGCGTGCGTGCGTGCGTGCGTGCGTGCGTGTGCGTGCGTGCGTGCGCTCGCGTGTGTGTGGTTGTGGGTGTGGGGGCGTTGGGGGCTTTGCTCAAACGGCCCATTCCGACATCCCAAGAGTCCGAAAATGGCTGATTTAAGCAGTACATCCGGCATGAGTCCAAACTAATTAGTGTGGTTGCCCTAAAGGGCAACCAGACTATAGTACTTGTAACACTTTATTATTTACCTGGATTAGTCTTTTTTTTGATGTGCTACTCCTCCCACAGTTTTGACTGTACGCACTTGAGCCATATCTCAAATTGACCGGCTTCATCGGGAAGGATGTGCTTGTATTTTTTTAAGAGAAATGTTGTATAGTTTAATTGATATGAATTTATTAGTGAATAGAATTTCCCCATTGACATGAATGGGAAAATGCGATTTTTCGCATTTTCTCACATTCAAGTATTTTTTCCTCAGAGACTGTAAGCACTATAGTTACAAAACTTGGAGGGTAGGTTCATAATAATTACTAAAATTAATCAACTTATAATGTTATCGGTCGGCCTCATGGTGGCGCTATAACAGCCAACTTTACATTTTGGCTTATAACTCTTGAACCGTAGGTTGTAAAATCAACCTACTTTTCCCCTGATTTCCTTGAGTCATGACGCATCTCCTCATATAGGCCACGCCCATTTGTGTCATGATAGATTTTCCGCCATTTTGAATTTTCTCCAAAACACACTTTTTGCTCCTCCTCCTACAGATTTTGTCCGAATCTCACAAAAATCGGTACACATGATCTCTGGACCTTTCCGGTTAAAACACCATCGGCAGAATTTTGGTAGTGCGTGTCGTTCGGCCGTAATCGTTGTCCGAAGATAGTAGGAGGGGCCTATTTTACAAAAAATGCCATAAATCACGAACAGAATGTCCAATCCAGCCCAAATTTGAATCACATGTCTCGGGTGGTTCAATTGCATTTTCATCCATAGGGGGCGCCGCAAATGCCAAAAATGTAACCGTATGGTGCAAAAACATGATTTTTGGGGGATAAATCCCCTCCGAATTACTTACGCATGATCACAAGGTTGAGGTGACATTGTAATTGGCTGGCAATATCAGTGGGAGGGGCATATGTAAGCCACTGCGGCAACCACACTTTGCAATTTTTTAAAATTGCGACCTTTCTAGTTGGAATCTGGGCTTGGTGTGACAACACACCTGTTGTGCATTGAAAATCAGTCATCCCCACACTCACCCCAGAGCCTGTAATGACAGCATGTCCATCTGTTCTGGCTTGTAACATCTTGCGACTCTCTGCAATAAATGTGTTTAAACCATCTACCTGTGTCCTTAAGTGTCAGAGGAACCCAATCCACAGGGGGTGGCCTTAATTGCTACAAGTGGATATATGTTGCATATAGAAATCTGAGTCACATCATGCCAAGACATGATTAACAAAAAGTACAGAAAGAAAATTGAAGAGAATCACAGCAGTTGCATCAAAACAGTTGCAGATGAACTGCTTTTGATAGCATATCAAGAGAACAGCACAAGAGGTCATCGTGAATCTGAAGAAACTGACAATGTCTTAAAAATGCTATAATGATTGCTACCGTAAACACAATCCTACGGCCCAACAACTGAATGCAAATGGCGATGCGAAATACACAAGCGATGCCAGCCATACATAATTACTTTCTGCAGTGCTTAGCATGTAGGCAATAGTGTGTGCTCCCATTGTGAAGGAAATGAAGTGAATTATCTGTCATTGCAAAAGAAGGAGCATCTGTATTAACATAACAGGCTGTGCATGAAAGATATATCCAAATGCTAAGTAAAGTAAAGTGATTATCCAGTTTTTTAAAAGCTATGGTCTTCAATCAAATGTAGCTCTACACGGTTATGAAGGGGCCTCAGTGATGATTGATGAATGACAAGTCAGGTGTTTCAGCCAGAATTAAGTTCAATATGTGTAAGTCAGTTACAGAGGCTGATTGCTTCTTCTAAGCTATGCATATATCTTTTGTGCACGCTAGATGTTCAAAAGTGGCCAGCATAGGGAGTTACAAAGACGTGGTGATACAAGATGGGTATAGGGTGTAGACATTACATTACATTACAGTCATTTAGCAGACGCTTTTATCCAAAGCGACTTACAATAAGTGTATTCAACATAGGTAGGGAACAAAAACTACTAACTACTAATCACCAGACAAAGCACTGGCTTGCCGGAAGTTGATGGACAGTTTGCAAGCTGCCTTGTGTTCTTCAAAACATAAGCACATGACACAGACAGATCCATTGATGCTCGACATTCAGGCATCATTGCAACCTTCACACTGCAGGCATATTTGTTTCTCAAATCTGATCTTTAGTGCAGACTGCTGAGTGACATATTTGCAAGTGATCAGATCTGTTCAAACAATCTGCATTGGTTGCTGCGGATATAATGCGTGAGTTGACTCTGTTGCTCTTGCTGAAAATAGCACATCTGTCACGGCAAGTGACACTGTTGTACAACAAAGTATACAACAAAGTATATATATCAGGCTTTAATGTCCGAGTGTCCAGACTGCAGACCGAGACTCATCTGTAAAAATCTAATTTGAATCACATTTCAATTCACATTGGAATGTGGTTCAAATCTGATAAAAGGCTTTCTGACCTATAGTTGGTCAGATTTAGCAATGGCGGTAAACAAGGTGGAGTCACGTCATGAAACTGTTGAGTAGTAACAGCACTGACATATAGCTATAACTGAGCGACCTTGTGTTGGGGAGGTCGGTGGGGCTTCAGCAATTACAGCCATAGCCATATTTAAAGGCTAGATGACTTGTCCACACTGCTGGCCAATGGGGAGCAACGTCGCCACATGGCGGCCATCTTGCTACAGTCAGCTCACTCACTCATAACATTGTGTCTATGGTGCATGTGCTTTTTACATTTATAAAATGTATTAAATGTATTACATTTCTTAATTAATATAAAAATGCTATTGCAAATATTTAACCAATGACTTAAAATGTTTATTATTGCACATTATAGGTAAACGATAAACACACCTTGTGCATTGAATGGTAACTTATTCTGGTTATATTTGGCATTATGCATGGTTACCTGCCTCAATATGGCTTCCATAGTACATTTTAGTCATGTACTATGCACTTTATGTTTTCTTTTAACTGAGCCTGCACAAACAAGAATTTCACCCATGTTACTTGTAATGTGATGTGACAATAAAGTTTGATTCTGATTCTGATTCTGATTCTAATTACCTGATTGTTTTTTCCTGATGACAACCACACCCCCTATTATGGAGTCCACCTGTTGTTGCTCCCCTATACAGTAAGTGTGTGTTTGTCATCTGGCTGGTTTATTCCCTGAAGAAGACCTGAGTCCTAGGTCGAAATGTTGGATTATTGTCAATAAATATACAGCATCGTGGCTACGAATGTGCGCCTTTTTCTTATTTTTCGATATACTTTTTAAATAACCATACCTTGCTACATTTTCAACCTTTTTTCAAACGGTTTGTTTTGTTATAAACAGCAGCGGTTGGCAAAAGGGTCTTTCTGTGTGAAGTTTGCATGTTCTCTCCGTGTCACCTAGGGTAGGTACATTCACAAATAAATAATGTACAGTAATCCTGGTCTCTATAGTGCCTGATGGAGGGGAAAGGAACTGTTTGGAACAACGTGTTACTTCCATGCGCTACATCCAACCGGGGAAACTTGTCTGCTTTTTAGCTCATTAAAGCTCATTTGCAGACAACTATGGTACAGGAAATAACAGTTGTGTGTCTGGACACGCCAATTAGTCAAATCCTGTTATTTTGTGTTTTGTGTTTCTACATTTGTAACTCCTAGTGTTAGGAAGTAGTGTCTTAATTTCTAGTAAACTTGAGGATGTGACAAGCCGTTGGACTGAAACTCTTCTATTCCAATTGTTTTGTTTCCTTTCCAGTTCACTTTCTCTCAGGATCATTAAATGGTCAGTCATGAGGCTGAGCGGGTCGAGGAAAAATTAGAGCTGATGTTAAAAAGATCAACCTGGGAAGAGACAGAGCGAGAGCAGAGGGCAAATAAAACAACAAAGGAGCATAAAACAGTTGGAATAGATTGGGACACAGAAAAGAGAGATGGAAGAAACTTTCTGACAGCGGGGGTCATGGACCCTTCGAGCTACTGAGGACAGGAAGGACAGACCTGAGGAAACAAAAACACAATTAGGACAGAGACACAGAGAGAGAGAGAGAGAGAGAGAGAGAGAGAGAGAGAGAGAGAGAGAGAGAGAGAGAGGGGAGAGAGAGAGAGAGAGAGAGAGAGAGAGGGAGAGATTGCGAGGGATAAAGGGGCCCCTAGGGGCCACTTCCAGTGAAGTCACAGTGTTTCATTATAAGACATAAGAGATGTCCGCAGGTGCCGTTCAACGAGGTTGTTTTGGTTTCAGCTTTCTTTTAATCTATTTTTTCTCCCCAATTTAATCGACATGCCAATTCCCTCCACGCCTGGTGACAATGGTGTGCCGTGAGATAAGTCCAGATGCCTTTCTGTGACAACCACACACTATTATAGCAATAGTATAATATACTATTGCTATAATATATGTATGGTTGTATATTATGAAACCATACAACAAAGTTTGAATGGAATGTGTTATGTGTCCTCCTGCATGTGTTGGTTTTGGCTTTAGTTAGTTTCAGTTAGCGTTGAAGTGACAAATGCTCTCAGCCTCATTATTATCCACATTAGCCCAGATATTTTATGAAGACACCTCAAAAGAGATGTTTCACTGAGTTAGATACTGATTTCAGACTATTTCATACTGTATGTAGATAGTATTTCCCTTTGTTAAATTGTTTCTGATCATCTGGAATATGTTTTTTATATGATGAGATGCAGGCCATCAGCGATAACTGATGGTTTAAAATAATAAAGGATCCTGCTACTGAAAGGATAGCTAGGTATTTCCTGCTGTCATGATGATAGTTCAGTTAAATTCTTTGGCATTGGACTTGATATACCTGCTCCCTTTTCAATTCTCTCTTCACACACACACACACACACACACACACACACACACACACACACACACACACACACACACACACGCGCGCACACACGCACACGCACGCACACACACACAGGGCATTAACAAGTTGAGATTTTTCCCAGTCAACTTGTCAGACAGTAAAGTCGAAGTTGAGTTGATGTGTCATTTTATGATTTGGGGGGGGGGGGATCCCCGGGAAGACTTTAACATTAACAGGGGGCGGGTGGGGGTGCGCTCAAATACGGAGCATATCAAACGTGGTGCGCACACAGTGGCCTCTTCAATATGGCACAGAAACCCATTAGAAAAGACATAGCTACTGTAGGCTGCACACTGTGTATCAAAACATATACATTTAATAGTAAACACTAAACAGTGCAGGCACACACAAACACTGGCACAGAGACCAGAAAAGAGATCGCAACAGAGAGTTAGACGAGGCATAATTGGCACAGCACACCGAGCGCAGTGCAGCACAGCGGCCCGGTCAGCCATATAAACACAATACAAAATACCTTGTGTACCTTCAGAACACAATAGAAGACATAGGTCATATGTATAATTAACATTATTGCAGACAGCAGCAGTTGGCACATCATCAGAATACAATCTGCTATTACCTTCCACGTTCACGACGTGAACCACATGTCTTCCTTCTCCTCCTCCTAACTCCATAACGTCCTCAAGCTTCTTCTTTTTTGAGCCATGTAAACAACCCGCACTGACCGGAGACGGAGAGATTCATGCGTCCCGCGCGTAAAGCTAAACCAGAAACAGGACAGTCACTGTCAGCACAAGGGGTGGGGGATAAAGTTTGGGGATAAAGTTTGTGCGCTTCTGTACTTCTCTGACACAGTGCAGTTCAACTTCAGCCAGTCAATTAGTGGGACACCGATGAGAGCACAGAGAACGCACATCAAAGGAGACAGCTTCAGATACTGTTGTTTCCGGTAATTAAGGCTGAACTCCGATGCAGTTACAAAGGGAAAGAATTACTTTTGTCCGTGACAATAACCAATCCTACAGTTTGAATTCTATACACACTATAGCAAAAATAATGATATGTAGGTTTTTTTCACTTGTGTTAATGAAGTCGATGCGTCGATGCATCGACTTCTTAATTAATCCCCCGACCCCCCCCCCCCCCACACACACACACACACACACACACACACACACACACACACACTCTTAGAAAAACATTTAGATGAAAATCCACACTCTTATGGAATTTTGTCAATCTTCCATTCTCACCGTGGTGAACTATAATGAAACCACTGCTACTCCATTTTTACTGACTTTGTTTTGCAGACAGGGATTGAAAATATCACAATGATTAACTCACCTCCACAACAAAACCATAGCACAGTGATAAAACAAACAAACATGTTAAAATTCTACGTGCAGTTAGCAGCAGCGCTGCAAAATACCTTTTTCACTGCAGCCATAAGTGGATAAAATCAACATAAAGGGGAATTGTGCAAATTATGATCAAAACGTGAAATAACACACTTTCATCATATTTTATACGATTCTTCCCCTATCAGCTCCACTATATTGACAATTATGCGTAACAAAGATCATACCCTGAAGAAGGCAATTTATTTGTCAAAACGTTGGTAACCCAATAAAAAGTATTTTTGGCATCGTGACTACGAGCTGTGCGACCTGTCCTTTTTATTTTATAACAAAGATCCTAAACACATAGCCAATCCCATGCCTCGCCAGTCGCCACTATAGTGCGAAATGGTACACATTTCCAGTGATTCCATGATTTTACTACAGATCTCGCGAACGTTCTTTGATCACTGTTTTTGTAGAAGAATGTTAAATGTGAAAAGGTTCTATTGTATATATATATATATATATATATATATATATATACTGTATATACTGTATATATTAGTTTGTTTTAATCAATTACATGATCATACACAGCAAAATCATGTTCATGTATCCATTTATGAGTGTAAAAAATTTAACCATACATACCCGTACAAAGCGGAAGGTACCAGAAATACAGAGACTGAGGGGAGAAAACGAAAGGAGAGAGAGCTATGGCCAGGTACTGTAGGTGAGAAAGTCAGGACATGTGAGAGAGACAGATAAAGAAGATAAAGAAATACCACATCGTGGTCGAAGGTCTTTACGTCTGTGTCTGTCTAGACTAATATACTAGTAAGAATGAAGACATTGAAAGAATTTAATTAACGTGATTTGTGAGGACACAGTCACATCAACTTTTGACCTTTGACCACTTACTTCTAACCAGCTCATCCTTGAGTCCAAGTGGAATTCATGAAATTCCCACAAGGCGTTGCTGAGATATCGCATTCACAAAGTTGGTCTGCGGTACGTGCGTATATGTACATAATATGGAGGGAGAGCCGGGTGGACAACCCGATGACACAATGCAGACAGCCACGGCTGACGCTGGCGGAGGCATAACAAGAGGGAGACCAGAACAGAAAGAATGCGAGCCGTCTTCTCACAAGCACACAGCTCTGTGTGATGTGGGGCTAAGACTGCCTGCAGTGCCAGCCAGGCAACAAGGTGGGAATTATTTATGAGTAAATCCACTCAAACTCCACAGCCGCCAGCTGGCGGATATACCAGAACTGCTGGACAGATGTTAAGAGAGTGTGCTGCTGAAATGGTTTGACCACCACACGAGAGCCCAAGATGACCAGAACTACATATTCACTTCACTCTACAAGACTCCCGTGATATCAATTACACAGAATAACAGCTGCATTCTGCAGACAGTGAAACACAGACACATTTCCAAAGCGGCATTGTGGGGGCACGGTGGCACAGTCGGTAGTGCTGTCGCCTCACAGCTACAGTTGGGTGCCACCGATATTGTCCCTTATCATTTGACCCATTTAGGCCTGACCTCAAAATTTTAAAAAATCCTTCTAAATCCTCCAGTTTTCTGAAATAAATATTTTCACGATTTTTCAAAAATAGCAGACCTACAAGCTCGTAGCGCGCCACTCGGTGGCGCGCTATGAGCTTGTAGATCTGCTATTTTTCAATAGCTAAATTATAACATAATGTTTAAAACACCAAAAGGGGTTCCCGCCCAAAATGGGTTAACTGTCCTTTTGCGCAGATCACGCAAACCTCAGCAAAAAGAAAAGGACAATATCGATGGCCTCCAACTGTAAAAGGTCCTGGCTTCGATTCCCGCTGCGGACGCTGTGGGTGCTAGGGGCTTGTTCTATCCTCCGTGATATGCAGTGCCCATACCCGAGGCGGGGTTGGCGTGAGGGCCTTTCTCTGTGGAGTTTGCATGTTTGCATGTGTCCCCTAGGGTTGGTACCCTCACAAAAAACATGCAGTAATCCTGGACTCTAAACTGCCTGGCGAGATTGGTATATAGATCGTGCGTGTAGAGCCCAAGTCCCTGTACTTGGGTGCTACTGGACTGGTTGCCGAGGAAGTTCAGACATGTGCTCCAGAAACTGATATCCAAACGTTCACTGAGTTTATATTAGATGATATTTATTCTGCTCAAAGTCCTATACTCTTGCATACAAATAAACATAAATAAACCGTCGACGCACACAGGATACAGGCCATCAGAACACAGTCTAAAAACTGTTTGCCTCTGCCACTGGCAACACCTGCACCTCATTAGGGACGGGAATAAATACCCTCCCTGTAACCATGGCAACCTGAACTTGATTGACAAATGACAATGAAAAACTTAAACAATATGGTGGCTCAAATGGCTCTTACACACCATCCCCCAATTGCTACTGGTGTGAAAACAGAGCAATTCTAAAAAAACAAAAAGAACAAAGAGCCAAGAATACAAAGTCCATGAAAACAAAATCAAAATACAAAACGTTTTAGGCAATAACTCATACATTTCAAAAAATCAAACTCAAATAGCTTTACAAAAAGCAGATTTCACAGAGGGGGTGAATGTCTTCTACTTTTATCCGTTTCTTTCTTGAGCTCTCCCATCTTCTTTTTCTCCCCTTTCTTGAGCTCTGTTCTTTCTCTTTCGTTGGCTCTGCCATTTTCCTCTCTTTCTCTCCTTTGAGCTTGAACATGTTGCT
This sequence comes from Electrona antarctica, assembly GCF_951216825.1. Classification (NCBI taxonomy): domain Eukaryota; kingdom Metazoa; phylum Chordata; class Actinopteri; order Myctophiformes; family Myctophidae; genus Electrona; species Electrona antarctica. The sequence continues at coordinate 32,065,136 of NC_136807.1, forward strand.
CCATTCCTTGGAGCCTGAGGCGGACATGGCCTCGACGACCAGCTCAGCAATGCTGGGGCCGGTCTTCTTGGGTCTTTGTACTTTTTGTTTTTTAGAATTGCTCTGTTTTCACACCAGTAGCAATTGGGGGATGGTGTGTAAGAGCCATTTGAGCCACCATATTTTTTTCATTGTCATTTGTCAATCAAGTTCAGGTTGCCATGGTTACAGGGAGGGTATTTAATCCCGTCCCTAATGAGGTGCAGGTGTTGCCAGTGGCAGAGGCAAACAGTTTTTAGACTGTGTTCTGATGGCCTGTATCCTGTGTGCGTCGACGGTTTATTTATGTTTATTTGTATGCAAGAGTATAGGACTTTGAGCAGAATAAATATCATCTAATATAAACTTAGTGAACGTTTGGATATCAGTTTCTGGAGCACATGTCTGAACTTCCTCGGCAACCAGTCCAGTAGCACCCAAGTACAGGGACTTGGGCTCTACATTTGGTCTAAAAACTGCCTCAGTTCAAGTTGACTGTTTTATAGGGAACAAGTCAGACCAGCGAGGTTCGCTTTGGACACGCACGGACAAGGCGTGTGTGTGGACTGTTGGTGTGGAGCGGGCTGATCGTCTACTCTACAAACTTCTTGCTGCTGTTATCTGAAGCGATTGATCACCACCCGGAGCTACAGGGGTTTCCACCGGGACGTCAAGCACGACAGCACTTCAGCAGCAGGCAGCCAGCAGAGATCGGGTCGGTACTGGACCGAACCGCAAAGTGGCCAAAGAACACTGACCACCGTCAGCGCTGTGGTTAGTGTGGCCATGGTAGGAACGTGCACACTTGCACACTAACTTAAATCCAAAGCGTTTACAAGCCTGCCCTTAACAGACTGCAGTGCACATTAAGGCGTGTTTTTTTATGACAAGACTGTGAGACCGCCTGAACAGTGAACACTGACATTTATTTATTCATGCATGATGGGGAGGCGGAGGCCTAACTTGCGCTGGTAAAAAATGAAGTCACAATGAATATGGTTGAACTTATGTCTGGTGGTGGGTCTGTGGGAAAACTCATCGTCACAATGACGCCAGAACAAGTGTTATTTGACAAACTAGACAGTTTGCAGAAGGAGAGAGAAGCAAAACGGAATAAGCTGTCTAGAAAAGAGAGTGTTGCCTCATTCAATGATGAACAATATATAAAAGAGGCAAAAGATGCATTTTGTGAATTCATGAGTGTGATTGATGCCAACAATGATACAATATGGAACAAAGCAAAAGATCTAAGTTATGATAATTTTAGTGATGAAATGGACAAGTGGTTGTATGGTCCAAATTATTGCCCTGATAATGATGATGATGTGATCGACATTGAGGGTTCTGTTGCCGATGCCGCCAATCACTGTGACAAAGATGATGTCATATTTGATGTTGAGGCTTGTGTTGCTGATCCAGTCTGTGACTGTGACAATGGGGGTGAGGCTCCGAGGCCACAGGAGATGCAGGCAAAGCAAGATGACACCATAATCAGCAGCTCGACTGAAGAATCGGCCGTCACAAAGAAGCCGAACAGAGTGGTGAAGGAGCCCCTCATAGCAGAAACGCATCCACCCTCTCCGGCTCCAGCCAAAGCAGCCAAGAGAAAGGCAGCAGCTCCACGACCCAAGAAGACCGGCCCCAGCATCGCTGAGCTGGTCGTCGAGGCCGTGTCCGCCTCAGGCTCCAAGGAATGGAGCAACATGTCCCTGGCTGCCGTCAAGAAGGTGGCAGCTAAAAGCTCAAAGGAGAGAAAGAGAGGAAAATAGCAGAGCCAACGAAAGAGAAAGAAGATGGGAGAGCTCAAGATAGAAACGGATAAAAGTAGAAGACATTCACCCCCTCTGTGAAATCTGCTTTTTGTAAAGCTATTTGAGTTTGATTTTTGAAATGTATGAGTTATTGCCTAAAAGGTTTCGTATTTAGATTTTGTTTTCATGGCCTTTGTATTCTTGGCTCTTTGTACTTTTTGTTTTTTTAGAATTGCTCTGTTTTCACACCAGTAGCAATTGGGGGATGGTGTATAAGAGCCATTTGAGCCACCATATTGTTTAAGTTTTTCATTGTCATTTGTCAATCAAGTTCAGGTTGCCATGGTTACAGGGAGGGTATTTAATCCCGTCCCTAATGAGGTGCAGGTGTTGCCAGTGGCAGAGGCAAACAGTTTTTAGACTGTGTTCTGATGACCTGTATCCTGTGTGCGTCGACGGTTTATTTATGTTTATTTGTATGCAAGAGTATAGGACTTTGAGCAGAATAAATATCATCTAATATAAACTCAGTGAACGTTTGGATATTAGTTTCTGGAGCATATGTCTGAAGCTCCTCGGCAACCAGTCCAGTAGCACCCAAGTACAGGGACTTGGGCTCTACATTTGGTCTAAAAACTGTTTGCCTCTGCCACTGGCAACACCTGCACCTCATTAGGGACGGGATTAAATACCCTCCCTGTAACCATGGCAACCTGAACTTGATTGACAAATGACAATGAAAAACTTAAACAATATGGTGGCTCAAATGGCTCTTACAGTGCGTGTAGGCCGTCTCTACGGAACGGTATGAAAAGGATAGTTCGGTAAATCGGATTAAACCCCATTTGCTGCGCTATGGATGGGTAACTAAACGAGCCAATGGAATCGCGCACATGACCACACAATGCTTGGCAGAAATAACTTTTTGACTATACAATTATATAAACACAATGGACACAAGGAAGTGGCAGGCACTCACTTCTGCTGATTATAGGAAAATTACAAAGAGACGCAATAGGAGAATAAGGCGAGATGAGGCAGCCTGACTCTGTGCCTGGACATCTCCATTGAGGCGCGTGCCGTGCGCCACTCTACCAAACTAATTTGGCAGGGCTTACGGGTGCTTTTAAACTCCACTATCGCCTCCCCAAATGTATGTGACCAAAATAGCAATTTAGGGGAAAGCGTGCCAACACGCCCATGACCACACCTCTAGACGCAAATACCGGTGTCCGGTGGACACGCTGGACCAAAATACCATTAGCATTAAGAGACAGAGCAAGCTCCTATACTCGTAATTTTCGGGCAGCGGCTCAATTGTGGGCCACGTCGCGGGAAACGACAGAGACAACAGTGGAGCTCACTGTCTCTCCTACACTATCTCCCTCTCAGCTTTCCTAGTCTCTCTCAGGATTGTTATTTCAGAATGGTTGAACATGTGTAAGCTGGACAGATCAGACTGCTCTGATAAAAGAGAGACCATAGGCAGGCCTGCTATATAACATATCACCAGGGAGTCCATCTCATATAGCTACATGACATGAACTCTTTGTTTGATGTATTGGGGTCAGGATATAGGAGGTGGTTGGACCCCACAACTCTCAGTAGTTTGAAAGAATGCACTTTCACTATAATTGTTGGCGGAGAAAGGCGCCCGTCAGTTAATCTCCTGAAGCTAATTACCATAATCGTTGCTGTCGGGAGGAAACCACCTAACGCCTTTTTAATATTGAACCAATGTTAAGTAAAGCACTTCAGGCGAAACCTCTTAACTCCATTGGACCCTGCTAAAGCAGCTAACTCCACCACCTCTCCTCCTCTCATGCAAGTAATTGACAATATATAAAGTCACAATACCAACTTTGATGAGGCAGTAACGCTTTGTTAAGGTTTTCTTCATTGATTTTTTTATTTTCCCATTTGGTAACTGCATTCACAGATTCTTGCGTATGGCTGGAAGCCCTGCACGGCAAAATCCAGAGTAATTTAGAGTGTACGATTGGAACCAAATGGACCCAGTTGAAATAACACTGGGGGCTTTACTGTGGCATAAAGCAGTTTGGTAGGTCTGTCTCCCCCACGCACGCACGCACGCACGCACGCACGCACGCACGCACGCACGCACGCACTCACTCACTCACTCACTCCGTTATTATTTGTACGTGGACTAGTGCAGTGCCCATTCGGGGAGCAACGCTTGCCCATGAAATTCCTTACATTTGTAGATGAATGTACAGTGTGCTGTGCACAACACAACAGTAGGACCATCTGGTGCGATACAGTAAATGGTCCTAAATCCTTTGAAGCACATTTGACTGAACCACATGGCACAGGAGCCAGAAGCCAGGCCTCAGATATAAATCTGGGGGCCCTGCCAGCCAACAGGACAGCAATTAGCCTCGTTTGCAAACTGAATTCCTAATATTGGGTCCTGCATGGAGCCGACCGAGTCAAATATTCTCCCTGCAGAAGCAGCAGCGGCGGTGGTCTGTCTGAGAGCTGTCAGAGCGGAGCGGAGCAGACCATGCCAGATGGCAGGTGAGTGCTGCTGCCGAGGACACAGCCCGCAGGGAACCGCCGACGGGATGGTGACACTGGTGTGTGTAAAAGAGAGAAATATATCTGTCTGTGTGCGTGCGTGCGTGCGTGCGTGCGTGCGTGCGTGCGTGCGCGTGTGTGTGCTTGTGTGCTTGTGTGTGTGCATGTTTGGCTTTGGCTACGAGCCTGTGGTGTGTGAGTAAAAAAAAAGAAAACAAAAGAAAAAACAGGCTGCGTTTCAACAGATTTTCAGTGGAGTGCAGCCCAAACTCCAGTAAACATACTGTATTCCAAAATAGGAAAAAGGAAGCACATCTCAAACGTATTATCAAAGAGCACAAAATACGAACATTTCCACTGATTTATTTGGTTCACAGGCAAAGAGCCTTCAGAGCTTTAACAGATTCAACTCATTAGTCATAGCCAGTTTCAGTTTCTTGTGTGTGTGTGCGTGCGTGCGTGCGTGCATGCGTGCGTGCGTGCGTGCGTGCGTTAAATTCCCCAATTTAGTAATTATGCCAATTGATTCCTCCCACACATGTCTGTGTTGTCAATGCTGTTGTGTAGTTGTTAGACTTCTAGTCTACACAAACACAACTGGCCCGTTGGGTGGAGGGAAGCTGGACGGGGAGGGCGATAATAGACATGCACGTACTCCTACGAGCTGGGACGGCCCCTGTCAGCGGGGAGTGTTGGGCGGGAGGAGTATAGGACGAAGGCTCTACGTCCTCCTGGTGGGGGCTCCTCAGCGTGATTTCTTTCTACGTCCGAGGCTAGACTCTGATTGGCCTACCGACACTGCCCGTCTTGCCTGTCCTCCGAGATGCAAGGGTACTCCGTGGTGGGAAATAATACAAGTACAAGAGAATGGCAACACGCGTAACTTGTAACTTTAATTTTTGTAGAAGAGGCAAACCAATATTGTTTGTACCGTTTGCTTTGATTGAATAATTGATTGAACTACTATTTGATTTGGCTGTGTTCTAAATTAAAGTGTTAGTGTTGATTATCGTGTATTAATCTAATTATAGTAAACTAATACTATTATACTAAAAAAGATAAAGATCAAGGGAAAAGAGACCTTTTTACAGTACAATAATGTTTCAAGTTTACACATGTATAGAAACTAGAATTTCGCGGGCCTTCGGCCCGCTCATCCCAGAGTTGCGTTGCCCCGCGTTGCGATACAGAAGTCCACAGATACAGAAGTCCACAGTGACACGCGTTTTATGCAGCTGTTTTGTGTTGCAGCGCGTGCACGCGCGCGCGTGTAGTGTTGTTGTTCTTATGCATAACAATAAATGGATCAAATATGCTCTATATTAGTTATGTATAGATTTAAAGCAGTGGCTGTCAAAGGTGTGTTCCAGGGACCCTCATGGTTCCTTGAGGGGGTTCCAAATGGACCCATTATAGGTCTGTAACTCTGAGAGTGTAGAAATGGAACCAAGTGGACCCTACAGGTCTGTAACTCAGAGAGTGTACAAATGGAACCAATTGGACTGTTTTATAACGTTTAACTGTGATACTGTACAAATGGAATCAAATGGGACTGTTATGGGTCCATTTGGTTTTACTCTCAGAGTTATGGGGGTCCTAGAAATTTAAAAGGTTGAGAACCTGTATGCAATGGCTTATGTCTTGTAAAAAGAGAGAGCAGCCTATTCTCCAAACCATCATATCTTATGCTTTGCTAGGTTGTACAAATTAATATAGGGTCAATATAATGTGCAGGACTCACGTGTGTGCTCTCTGTCTCTCTCGCTCTCTTCTCTCTCCTCCGTCTCGGTGGTGTGTGGGGGGGGGGGGGGGGGGATTAGTTGCGCTGCCTGCGACAGTGCTATACTTCTCCAGCAGCGGTGCAGAACCGAGAGAGTGACACATTCGTGTGGATGTAAACTGCGCAAGTTGTAGCTTGAAAGTTCGGATTGTGTAGTCGCACCGGTGGTACAAAGTGAATGTTACAACTCGCACGGTGATGTTGTAAGGCGCAAATGCGAGTACCTAGTCGCACTGTCGAGCCCTGTGTAGTGTAGTGGCATTTGCGCTGCATCGCGAGGCGAGCCAAATTCCCCCCCGCGCACGCACGCACGCACACAGACACACACACACACACTGTACGTAGCTGTGTGTTGTTGCAGCGCGCGCGTGTGCGTGTAGTGTTGTTGTTGTTGTTGTACCACGCCAGGTTTGCACAGTGCGCTCAGTGCGATATTTCCGAACGTGGGCGTTGTGTGTGTGTGTGGGTGGGTGTGTGTGTGTGTGGCTGGCTGTGTTTTGTTGCGTGGGGATCGCCATGTGAGGGGGCTAGCCAATAAGGGCCCTGTGTTGCATGTGGAGAATGGTGTAGGTTAGTGTGTGTGGTGTAGCCGAACGGGGTGTTGAGAACATGAGGGGGATGTAGCACAGCAATCGGTGACCCCTACATTAAGCTGTGTTGCTCCCAAGATGCAGTGCAAATGCGTGTTGTAGCAACCGTAGCCAATGGGAAAACAGGATGCAGTGTTGCCAGGTCCGCGAATTGTAAGCGAGTTGTAAGTAGCGTGTTGAATGGCATTTTTTCTGGGCTAGTTTTCATAGACCTGGCAACAAATTAGGCGGGGGTGTCGGTGCTTGTGGCGTGTTTGTGTTTGTTATTGATATTGATGTTGTTTGTGAGTGTGGACGGGAGGCGGCTGTAGTGGCAGTGCAATGACAGTTTTTACGCGGGTGTTGTTGATTGTGGGCGTGCGGCGCGACATGAGGAGATAGCCGTGGATCGACGCGGAGGGTAAGGCTGTGTCGTGTTAGTGTGTTGTTGCAGTGTGTGTTGCAGCGTGTTGCAGCGTGTCAGTGACGTAGTAGCTGGTGCCTTTTGTTCCTGTGCGTGCTTTTGGGGACATGTTTTCAATTGTAATATAGGATAAACAGGCCAACAGCATAAACAATATTAGTTTGCCTCTTCTACAAAAATAAAAGTTACTGTCGCGCGTGCCAAGCTGTCATTCTCTTGTATTATATCGTACTTGTATTATTTATTTATTTCCCACCACGGAGTAACCTCGCGCAGCAGACTATCCAGCATGTATCTTCCACCTCGGAGACACCGGCTGTGTCGGTAGGCCAATCAAAGGCAGGCGGGGCGTTACCATGTCTAGCCTCGGACGTAGAAAGAAATCACGCGGCTCCTCACTGGCAGGTGAACTCCAATAGGAGCAAATCATATTGTATAAATTCTTATGGATAATAATCTTATAAGAAAAAAATCCAATATAGGATTTGTTCCAAAATTGATTGATTTGATTGATTGATTTTTATTTGGATTTTTTCTGTTGGAATCCTATAGGGATGGTAAAATACACAATAAAACCAGTACAACAATAAACAAAACAATAAACTAAAGAGAAGGCCTTGGTATAAAAGTAGGTTTCCAGACGTGATTTAAACTGTGAGTTTGCAACCCTTAGGTCCATGTATGCATTGTGCGTTGGCTTTAGATCTATACAGTAGATGCAAACATGGCATCACCAATACGAGAATAGACAATCCCACCAATGCGTTCACTCAGCCGTCACAAATCACCTTCTTCACCTGCTAACACGCCGTGCAGTCTAACAGGCGGCTGTCAATATGCCTCGCAGACACATCGTTACACAGCACATGGCATTGTGGATTAACGACAGACGTAACCACCCTTGTTGACAGCTTATTTAGGTGCTGTCCCACCTCATCAATCTCCATCTGTCTGACTGCCAGGGGCGTCTGGGAACCCTAATGGAATCCACACATTTATTCCATTTCCAAATTGTCGCTGTTGGGGCAGAAACCCTGTATTTCTACATTTCTTTCTTTTGAGAGGGGGGGGGGGGGGTTGTATTTATTTATTTTCATAAATGAATACCCTATTTTTTCACAAAAGTAGCAAAAATAGCTGATCTACAAGATCACAACGCATCACAATAGAGAAAGATGATAAGGTGGGAAATGTTGCCTTTAATGATAGAGACGTCATGCAGGTTGAAAATGATTTTGTCTTCCTACTATGATATTTTAGACCCATTCACAATATTTACTTTAAATATCTGGTTCAAAGTCATGAAACAGTTCAGAATGGAGAGGACATTCAGGGTGTTGAGGTGGCCCGCTTACGATCCAGATTTTAAGCCTGGTGTGTATGATCAAACTTTCAGGCTATGGGCTCGGTATGGCTTTTCCTCTTTCAGTACTGCCATGGATGGAAATGTGTTTTTGAGTTTTGAACAACTGAACAAACTGAACAACAAACTGAACATTAAAACTAATTGGGAAAAAGAGTTGGAGATTACCATCACTACAGAGGAATGGCTAAATGTGCAAAACACAAATTACGTCTACTACCAACTCAAGAATGTGGAGAGAATGCTGTTGGAAGAACCTAATGAGAACACCTCAAATTAAGTCAAGACAGTTGAAAACAGAACAGCCATGCTGGAGACAGTGTGGCGACAAGGAGGCGGCCACACTCATATATTCTGGACTAAAATTCAGAAATACTGGCAGGATATCCACTCCACCTTGGAGACCATTCTGTGTTTTAAGATACCTATGACTTGTTCCTTTTTATTGCTGCATCCCTGAAGAGTTTCTAATACATGATAAATATTTAATCAAGATCCTCTTAACAACAAGTAAGAAAGCGATCACACGACGCTGGTACCAACAGGACCCACCAACGAAAGAACATTGGATGGACATTACTGAGGAACTGTATGTTATGGAAAAACTAACATTCATACTTAGACTACAAGAGGATAAGTTCTATAAAAAGTGGGAAAAGTTGGATCTCTTCTTTCAGCCTAGCGATAATGTATGAGGATTTCAATGAATGTATCTTGTAATATGAAAAAAACAGCCTTGTTTTTGTTTTTTGGAATTATTGGAATACAGGTTATTATTATTTTTTCTTCTTGAAACATATCAGAACAGAACGTGTGCATCAGGCAGCATCACGTCTGTTTATGCACTTTGTCTGTCTGCCTGTCTCACTGTTTGTCTCATGTCCCCTCTGTCTGTCTGTCTGCCTGTCTCACTGTTTGTCTCATGTCCCCTCTGTCTGTCCCCATTTCTGTCATCAGCAAAGGACTGGCCATGTAGTAACTCTGAGGACCGCTAGGGTGTCCCGGGCCCCCTGTTGAAGACCTGTGCTTGTGTTATTCAGCTGCTATGTTAATTCTACGTTAATCTATGTTAATTAAAAGGCTGTTCTGATTAATGATTGGATTAACGTTCTTCTGATTAATTCCTGCGTGGGATTTATGGACGTACGGACCTGGCTCCTACTCAAACGTGGATTCATCTGAAAGTCAGCAGTGGCTGTGTGTTTGATTTATGTCCATGAGGAAAATGTACTTGTGCATACACATTATTACTTCCAATGACTGCAACATTTAAACGTATTGCTGTTGCAGTGCTTGTGTGTGTCGATTCTTCTAACCACGATGCATACAATGTACAATGTACACGTCACACCATGCACTTATAACATATAAGTGCATACATGTGTGTGTATAGGGCTGCCCAATTAACGCATATGCCTTTCATGCCGAAGGTTGTGGGTTCAAACCCTGCCTGGGGTCGACGTCAGCAAGGGCATGCGGTTGCAACGGTTCCTAACGCCAAATCAAATGGGTTCAGATCTGAGCAAGTCTCTTGAGGAGGCGTACGTGTCTGCCTGTCCTGGATGGGCTCTCCGGACGTAAAAACAAAGAAATATATATATATATATAAATATATATACACTGTGTATATATATATTGTGACAGACTGAGGTGGGAGACGGAGACAGTGGAGAAGGTTCACGATTGAGGTGGGCAGCCTCTTTTATTTATGAGTGGAAATCATATAGCAGTCCAGGGAATGGTAACATAAATCACAGTCTGTTGGCCACACGGTGGCGTCAATGGTCCCTCGACGATATCTGCAGGTGCAAGAGAGAAGTTAATCTTTTAATCAACAGAAAATATCTAACATAAATCCTCCTCTTCGGGGCTAAACACTGTCTCCCGGCCCGAGGCCACTCTCGCGGGGCGGCGGTGACAGTGAGGTACAATAAACAGGCTTCTCTTCTCTTCGGCCCTCTAGGTTCTACGGCAAACAGCGGCTCCAGCGGCGAGCCAGAGTAAGTACAGGTAGGTGGTTTTAGCATAGAATAACACAGTTCGTTAGCTACGTCCTCTTCTTCCTGCCGGGGCCCATGGACATGTGTTGTGTCGCTCAGGTATGATGTTAACGCAGGTGTGCTCCCCGCTTCAGCCCAAAGGGTCTCGCTAGCCTC
>NC_136807.1:32080734-32165734 GCF_951216825.1 Electrona antarctica
AAACAGAGACACTGGGAAAGAGGGTGTCATGTGATCTCTCTAGCTTAATGGCACAGCAACAACGCCCCACCCCACCCCCCAATTCTCCTTGGCACCGCCCATGCCACGGTTGCCACCAGCCTGCCTCCCTAAACACAACGCCTTCAGATCTACAAGCTAGTGATCTACAGGCTCCCCTGTCACGTCACTTTTTAATGTCCTGCATCACAGCCCATAGGATTTACAATGAAATGTGGACATTGTGCTCACTCCCAACTTGTAATAGGTAAAAAGTCTAAAAACATTCAAAACAAAACAAAAAAACATTAAGAACAAGGCAGGCAAGCTAGGCACCAGTAAAAGTACAGAAGTATTGGCATCAAAATATACCAAAAGTGAAAGTGACCTACTCATTATACACTATGCAGATTGTCCCTTTTCACAAGTTATCATTATGTCTAAAATGGTATCTCTCCCGGCTTTCCAATTAGCCCTTCACTAAATCCACCCCAAAAAGCGATTGTCCAATGCCAATCCAAATAGTTTAGCAACGGTTGCTATGCAGGTCAAGCTTTCTTCGCTGCTAACGTGCCTATTGGACAAGGATGGGTTGGGGAGGGACTTAGTGAAGGGCTAATTGTCTAAATAAAGGACATTGATGCTTGTGTAACCACTGTGCTTTCTCAGGGAGAGGTGAGGAATTATTATAGTGTCCGTCATAGACACCATTGTCCCATTAATCACAGGTTGGATGTCATTAAGACATTAATTGAGAGTATTATAACCGTTCAATGGTGACACTCAATGGCACACAATGGCTCTCACCTTTCACCAAGGTGAAAATAAATTAAGTGAAAACTTGATTGATTACACAGACACTGAATGCCATGGATGAGTTATTGTCCGGACTCCGAGTCCCAAATTCCCAGTGGAGACAAACAACGATTTGTCTCATGCAGTTATGCTTAGCCTGCATCATGGACATGGGCTGAACCGACACAGAACACCACACTCACTCAAGTGGCAAAATATCTCAGATATTTATCGAAATGAAACACTTCACAATATCTTTTAAGACCCAAATTTGTCACCGTATGAACCACCACTGCTGTCCTCAATCTAAACCTTTCTATAGTTTGGATTAGATCTTTACCTTCATAAATCCCACACTGACAATATGGCACTTCCACTGCCATTGTGTGTGTGTGTGTGTGTGTGTGTGTGTGTGTGTGTGTGTGTGTGTGTGTGTGTGTGTGTGTGTGTGTGTGTGTGTGTGTGTGTGTGTGTGTGTGTGTGTGTGTGTGTGTCTGTGTGTGTGTGTGGGGGGGGGGGGGGGGGGCTTTTCTCTTTGCTTTTTATACTTTATTGAGAATTATTCAGGGTTTACAATTTATGCATATATTACATTGAAGTTAGATGATTCAATACAAAAATATATGAAGGCATTTCAATACAAGTTTGTTAATAAGTGCCATGGTGTCAGTTTCTTTTCTCTTTGCCACTGCCCTTTACTGGTATTTTTAACAACTTCTTGTCATTTCTTTCTCTTATTTTATATCTTTCTTATAGTCACTTATCTAATACATATTCATAATTGTTTCATAATTGTATACTTTTTTGTTTGCACTTTGAATTGCCTCGAAATGTGCGACTTGCTTTGCCTTGGTGACGACAGTAGGCCCACCTCATTCCTCCTACTGTATATCTGTCATCATAGAGCCTCTAGTGCTTATTCTTTTTCACTTTCTCCTCCTGTCATATCTCCCTCCTCCATTCTACTCTCTTGTCTCGTCTCCCTCAATCCCTCCCTCATGCTTCATTCGACTACCCCCCCCCCCCCCTAGCCCCCACCCTTCTCTCTCTCTCTCTCTCTCTCTCTCTCTCTCTCTCTCTCTCTCTCTCTCTCTCTCTCTCTCTCTCTCTCTCTCTCTCACACCCAACAGTGTTTTGGAGCTGTCAGTGGATCAGAGCCGACTATATGTGGTCTGTCTCTGCTTGATAAGGCTTCTCAACCATGTCAGCGGTGAAACAGTCCAGTGATGTGCTGTGTGGAGCTTTGTGACACATTGGCCCCCGGGGCCCATGGTCTCACCAGCCAGTTCCACTGGGAGAAGCTGCAATATACCTGTCCAGGAAACATCCCTACAGCCGGTACGACTCCTTGCAGTGATGCAAATAGCCTGCATCCTGCATCCTTAGACTCACTAAATTGAGAAAGGACGCAATCATGTCACCCTCTGGGGGTCCTGGGATGCAATACTGTACTCAGTCAGTACCGTACTCTAACGTCGTTGAAGTAGAACCTGGGACCCATCTAAAAGACCACCCGGGCCCTCTGTCCCGGGACCCATTACATTGAAAACCTATTTACATCAGTGCCTCGTGCAATATACAGTACTGGCTCCACCATGAACCAAACAGCATTCCTACAGCTGGTAGGACATGTGCAATACTGATGAAATAACATCTCCACAGCCACTAGGTCATTTACTTCATGCATGTAAGATGACACAATAAACAGCGGCCATCAACAAACACAGGGATCTCTGTCCAACGTGCTTCCATGTTGTAGTGAGCAGTGATTCTCAGTCTTTTCAAAGTGAACGTCAAGGACCCACAGTTGTAGTTGACTACTTGGTTCCATTTGTACACTTAGGAACTGAGTTCCTAACATTTATACACTCTCTGGTCAATCATTCGGCTGGAGGGACCATTACAGCATCAGTAATGATCATTGTGAGCTTGTAGATCTGCTCTATTTATAGTATGTGGCCGAGTGACGAGTTAAACTAAATTTAATGCCTCAACTTCTACATCCCTGTGCTTGTCAAGGTGGGGGTCCCCAGTTCAAATGTGATTATTTTTTGGGGGGGTCACGGCCTGAAAAGGTTGAGAACCAGTGATAACAGTACAGCATGGGATGCTGGAAGACTTACGAGAGCGTCCTCTCCACCCGTCCTCCCGCAGCGCCAATGATCTCTCCCAACGTGCCGAAGGTCTGACCCAGGAACTGGATGGGAGACAAAAGAGGCATGGTGAGATGAACACAGCAGAGACAGGGACACAATAGACTCTAATCAAAAATAGTCAGAATCTAGACACAATAGAGACACAGCAGAGTTATGGACACAGACATGGACACAACAGACTCAACAGACATGCTCATGGATCTAAAACAATTAAAATGGGGTTCAGGACTTTAAATAGGTTGTCAGGAAACACACCTGATTGAAATTTGGCCAAACCAACTCCTTGTCTGTGAACAAGATGTTTGTGTCAGAGAGGGACACTGGACTTTGAAAAGACTTTGAAAAGCAAAGTTCTACAAGCCTAAATTAATTGAAAATGTACGTAATGTATTTTGTGCCGACTTTCTAAACAGATGTAACATGTAGTAGATCATGTGTAGATCACCTATTATTTGGTTCTGTCTGGTGGGAGGGGCCATTGGGTGTGTGTCTAGCTGTTGCCAGACCTACCAGACAGGCGCGGTCGTTTTCTCCTGTCTGCCGGCGTCTTTTCCGGGTATTTAGACAGCTGGTGGAGAAGCTCCATGCACCCACGCGGGTGACTGCCGTGGGGGCAAGCGTTTCCGGGAATCTGGCCGTCGCGGCATTCAGCCGCGTGGGTGGAGCTTCTTTTCCATCCACCAGCTGTCTAAAAACCAACATCAACATCAACGTCAAAAACTACATCTTTGTGATGTCACTGATCACATGACCCCACGTTCTCGACCTCCAGTTCTAGGCTAAACCGAAGGGGGGGGACGGGACAGGGGACATTTTTATTATTACTGCACAACAACCCTGGTTGGAAAACTACCACCATGCTACATCAGAAACCTAGTCACTGTGTGTGGGCGACGGCTTTCCTCCCAGCTTCCAGCCTTGGCACACTTGTCTGTGGTCACCTCATCGCACTCAATTGACACACCTGCCGGCCATCAACTCTTCAGCCCTGACAGTATTTAAACCCTGGTCTTCACTCCACTCATCGCCAGATCATTGTACAACCTTTCATGAACCCAGCTCTCCTGTTCATCCGCCTGCCTGCAAACATGAATGCTGAGAAGAGCAGGCAGGGCAGGCAGCAGGCAGACGCCTGCTGCCTGCCCTGCCTGCTCTTCTCAGCATTCATGTTTGTTTTATGCTACTGCTTCCCATTCACTTATTGTGAATAAATAACTTGGTTCCTGTGTTTGGCTCTGCTTTTGGGTTCAACTTTCTGCAAACCATGACAGTCACATTGTAACCCGCTCCAGTGATTGGCTAGGCCTTCTGGCTCCTTTTGCCAACTCTGAGCTGGGAAAGGCTGCTTTCAGTATTGGTGCACCCGTGCGTGCGTGCGTGCGTGCGTGCGTGCGTGCGTGCGTGCGTGCGTGCGTGCGTGTGCGTGTGCGTGTGTGTGTGCATGGCTAGCATACACAGTTGTGCCTGCTATATTGTAATATGTCATTTCAAACAACATCTGCTCCATCTTTGAAGTTGAACTTCTGAAAGATGTTTTACCTGAACAAGTGACAAAACGCAGACAGATAAAAATGAAGTGACAATGTGCCACATTAATGACTTCCCCCAGCTGGCTGGCAGCTGGCGTCGCTTTGCCCTTTGATGAAAATGAGACCAAACTGTCAGAATGAAAATAACAACATAAAAGGCACACAACAACGCAACAATTCCCCACTGTGAGCAATGGAAGCATGCGTTTCAAACTAGTGAATTTAAGGCTGCAATTTCGAACAAATCTTAATAAAAGAATAAAATTATATTTCAACCAATCTGTATGTAGTCAGGGAATATTATCAGAATAATGTCAAATCTGGGAATACATTTCTTACCAAGAATTTTCTTCACCAATGTGTTTGTAAAGGTGTCTAACATATGACATATCCCACATTGGTTTCTATTCAACCACCCTAGGGGAATGTTTGACAGCTGCTGAAAGTTAACCATCAACAACCGATATATAAGGCAAAATGTTCTAAATTGTATTATGCTTTAAGTAGCATGTGACATGTCAAACTATGGGTTTTCATGATTCTGAATCCATTCCAAGCATCAGTTTTGCACGAAAAACACTCCTTGGGCTAAAAACGGACATAGCCATCATCACAAATGTGATGAGGTCAGCACATTTGGGCACATTAGGGCAAGTGGCTATGGCCAAACTAGGGCGTCTATGGCCAAACTAGGGGTCAAACTAGGGGGTTTTCATGATTCTGAACCCATTCCAAGCATTAGTTTTGCACGAAAAACACTCCTTGTAGTTAGGTAAAGTTACCTTAAGTTGTGGCAAATCTGGGAAGAAAATGCTTACCACTAGCTTTCTTCACAGATGTGTTCATAAAGGTGTCTACTATCACAGAAAAATGTGTTCCAACCCAACTCCCTTATACTTTAAGTAGCATGTGACATGTCAAACTAGGGGGTTTTCGTGATGCTGAATCCATTGCAAGCATTAGTTTTGCACAAAAAACACTCCTTTGCCTAAAAAGTCCCATAGCCGTCATCACAAATGTGATGAGATCAGCACATTTGGGCACATTTGGGCAAGTGGCTATGGCCGAATTTAGCCCAAGGAGTATTTTCGTGCAAAACTAATGCTTGGAATGGATTCAGCATCATGAAAATCCCCTAGTTTGACATGTCACATGCTACTTAAAGTATAATGAAATTTGGAATGTTTTGCCTTATATTGGTTGATAATGGTACCCCAACTTTCAGCAGCTAGCTGTCACATAGTTTCCCAAGGGAGTTGGGTTGGAACAAATTTGTCTGTGATAGTAGCCACCTTTATGAACACATCTGTGAAGAAAGGTAGTGGTAAGCATTTTTTTCTCTTAGCCCAAGGAGTGTTTTTCGTGCAAAACTAATGCTTGGAATGGATTCAGAATCATGAAAACCCCCTAGTGTCACATGTTACTTTTTATTTTTCAGTCGGACTCTCGGCCACCGTACTTCGCTCTTCAGTCATATTAGCTTACCGTTCACTAGCCTGTTGAAAGAATGCCTCGTATCTGCGCATCTAGGGCGCTCTCCGTGGTTTTGATCAGAGTAAAAGTGGCCATGTCTATTTTGAAGGAATCCCAGCACTGATTGTGTTAATGCAATCAGATAGGGCTTTTCTGTTTGGATGTATGGGCTGTCAAGGCCAGAAAAGTAGTTTGTTGACACTCATTAGGTGTCCCCGCATAACTTTCGGGTATGATGATGATGTCCGTGCATACCCTCTATTGGTTGTTGATGGTAGTATGGTACCACAACTTTCAGCAGCTGTCAAAAATTCCCCTAGGGTGGTTGAATATAAACAAATTCTTGGTAAGAAATGTATTCCCAGATTTTATTAATATCCCCTGACTAATGGTAGAGATAATCCTGTATTAATTAGTACATCTACAATGGTTGGAGATGGTCTCCCTACTCTGGTTGACAAGTAGCCTTGCCGGAAGATACTTTATTAAGCAAATGATCTTGCCTAGACAAGCAGGTATTATTCCCTCTTACCTTCTGCTCTCCCACATGATGTGACCAGCATGAGGATAAAAGAGAATACACCATCAGCAAATCCCCCTTTGGTTCCATTTGTATACTCTCAGAGTTAAAGCCTCTCAAGGAACTGTGAGGTCCCTGGAACCCACTTTCAGATACACCGACAGGCATTTTATTCATGTCAACATCCTATTCATGCCAACATCTTATTCATGCCAACATCTTATTCATGCCAACTCGAGGTGATTGCTAATCGTCGCTGTCAGGCAAAAACCTTGTCCAAAACTGCTACTTTTCAGGAATTGGAAACATATTACCTGTGTTCAAATGCATCTTAGTTAATACTTTTCATTGGTTCAATATTTATAAATCCCAAAGACATACTCAACCACTTCCAACCTGGCAGCAGTATTTTGGGTGTGTCAATAGTCATAGAAGTTCAATAATGTTCATAAATGTTGTGAAAATCTACAAGCTTATGCAATGGGTTGTGAGCTTGTAGATCGGCCATTTTCACTACTTTTGCATGACATTATCATACAACAAAGTATAAAAGGAATTCATTTATATAAAAAATATTCACACTTACGTGTTTAGACATGCTACAGCTTCTGGAGTCTACATTGTACCTGTAAATAGAACATAAGATTGGTAAGACCGTTGCTAATAAGATCCAAAGCTAAGTTAATTTAAGGTACAGTAAAGTTTATTTACGGTATAAAGCATCAAGGTACTGTATCTACGTTCTACAACAGTAGTTCTCAAACGTTTTCATGCCAAGGACCACCACATTGATATATATATTTGGCCGTGGACCTCCATCTGAAATGGTTTTGTGGCAGGGACCCCCAGAACCGAAGATTTGTGTTAAATCTGCATATTATTGCTATTTCTTTTTTTTTCTTTTTTTCTGTGAGCTTGTAGATCTGCTGTTTTTGAATAGCCAACATATACATGAATAATGGGCTTAAAATGATCGTGATGCTCTATTGAAGGGACATTTCACTGCTGGAAGAAACTGCAGTCACTCAATGTTAATAGTATTTGTAGTAGATAACAGTAGCACAATTTGAAATTGTGCTATACTGTCTGTGTCTGTGTGTTTGACATGGGTTTGACTGGATTGCGCAATTCCTACAATGACCATAATGCTTTGGTGCACTTCCCCTCCTTGTGGAGAGAGGGGAGGCTGCATGGAGGTGTGACTTTGTAGTCCAGGAAGGAAGTGAGACCACATTTTCATGACAAACTTTGGTCATGAACATGGCATCATGACTAAAATATCTAAAAACACATATTACACACATAAAACCCCCCAGGAAAGTGTTTCTTGTGTCCTAAACATCATTAAAATAAGATCAGGTTGCAAAAGGGGTGAAGTGGCCCTTTAACACATTTTGCTCGGGACCCCCTGGAACCCCCTCAAAGACCCCTGGGGGTCCCTGGACCCCACTTTGAGAACCAATGCTTTACAAAGAATGAAATCATGACAATAAATATGTAACAGTAAGATAAGAGGAGTACGGGTAACGAGGTCTAAGTGTAAGAAGATCAGTCATTCGGGAGGAACACGGAGTAGAGCCACTGCTCCTTATACTCCTTTGATTTCATTTTCAGCTCGCAGTGTCTTTACAGGTCTCCTTCAAAAAATCTATCAGATTGATCAGTTGAGTCCTTACCAAATACAGAGAAAGAAAATAAACACTGGCTGCCCGTCTGTCAAATAATTGCTGTTTGTTGCTGTTTGTAAAGCATTGAATAGTTTAGGGACAAAATACAGTACATTTCTGATAATATTCTCCATTATGAACCATCCAGACCTCTCAGGTCGACGGGGACAGGTCTGCCTTGTGAACCCAGAATCAGAACAAAAAGGTGGAGAAGCAGTACTGTTCAGTACTTCTTTTTACCACTATTTGGAACAACCTTTCAGAAAAACCTACGTCTGCTACAACTACAGAGCTGTCTGTTTGCCATGGTTTCTGTACTGGTTTTATTGCACTCTCCTAATGCTCTGTCCTTTGCATGCATAATCAGGTTTTGTAGTGTTATAGATGGTGTACTTCTGAGCCACTGCCGTGTTGTATGGTGTATGCATTGATTGATTGATTGATTGTTAACTAGTGGTCCAGTGGTCCGGTTGACATTGATTTCATGGAAACGCCACCACTTGACTTGAAATTGGCCTTTCTCTCAGCTCGCTCTGTGATTGGACAGCTCGACACCTAATCTTAGCGGTGATTGGCTTGTACGTCAGTCCAATCAGTGGAGAGGACATGGTTTCTGACTGAATTAATAACAAGCCCTTAAATGAGCATTTAAAAAAGTGGTCCCATTTAAACACACTAACACATCTGTTAGTTTGGGCACTGGCATGCCATGTCTAAACTGCACAAATTAGATGCATTCTTTGTCCCCTCTTTCTCCACCTGTTGCAACTTGTAACTCTAGCCTAAGATTTAGACTCTCGTATTTATCGATTCTGACATTTTCTACGAGAGTCTAAGGTGACATTCACACCAGAAAGCTTTGCTGCGATTAAAACGAATCCTGCTGCGCATTGTCAGAAAGTGCACTTCGTTTGGCAGGTGTGAAGGCTCATTCGAATCCTAATGCGTATCAAAGAACCGCATTCTACTCCGAGCAAAAACGGGGGTTTCGCTTCGCTTCCAATCGCACTTGATTACGATTCGGTGCAGGTGTGAATGCAATCCGCAGTAAATAAAGGAAATGAAGCAAACAATGTGGCGGGTGAGGAGCTGAACACAGTTGGAGACAGAGAAGGCATATTTTACGCAGCGCAAAGATGTCCCGTTACCGTGGATAGACGTGGTCGAATGAGGAGACTGAAGCCCTGATCGAAATTAGTACATTAATCAATTGCTTAAGGAAAACACATAAAAACACTGCAGTGTATTATAGCCTACAGAATATTCTGTCTGTCTGTCTGTCTGTCTGTCTGTCTGTCTGTCTGTCTGTCTGTCTGTCTGTCTGTCTGTCTGTCTGTCTGTATGTCTGTCTGTCTGTCTGTGCGTGCCGTAAACATGGAGTACTGTCACTGTGTGGGGACTGGGGAGTAGGGACTTTCATCTCGATAAACTTGTAAACATTATGCGCTGCTATGTGTTATATCAGTGCGCTCAGCGCTGTTCCTTCCATGCCCAAAAGAACAGTGCGTGGCTGCGTGCGTAGAGAGAGCGAGAGAGGGGGGGGGGGGTCCAGTCCCAGACGGCACGACACATGCACGTTATGAGTATAATTTGAAATTTTGATCACCATAGATTTCACTGTGTAGGCTATAGTTTATGAATGGAACACATTGATAAAGGTCCCCCTGCTGCGTTTCCAATTGCTGCGGATGACAGTGTGAAGGCAAACCGCTGCAAATTAAATATGCAAGAAGTCCCAATTCTCCTCCCATTCGCATCGAGTCTACCGAAGTATTAGGTGGGAATGTGACCTAAGCCTTCATTACCCATGGGTGTTCAATTTTTTGCCCACGGACCTAGAATTGCTCTTAACATAAATGCAAAATTTAAGGTGCTTACATTGCTGACCAACTTCTCAGGTTGACTTGCGATCTGCGTTTAAAACCCGTAGATGCGCTGTTTTCAATTAAAAAATGTGTTTTGATCCACTCTGTCTCGGAATCTGTCATCCATCTTGGATCTCTCCTCGTCTCCCCCAATGAGTGCAACTGGCTGCGCAACCCTGCCCGCCAGGGGCGCTGTTGCGCAGTTACAAGACAGATCCAAGATGCATGACAGATTTCGAATTTCCGAGAGTGGATACATGCAGTTAATATGTATGTGTGTGTTAGGCTGCACAACAGTGACACTTGGTTTTGAAAACCAACTAAATCCAATTTCCGTGCTCAGACACAGGTAGCCAGCCAGCCAGCCACCCAGCCAGCCACCCAGCCAGCCAGGCACACACAAAGCTACTTAAGGAAGTGGTTGCACCACTTAATAAAAAGAAAGATCAGGCGATGTTACTTACACGTCAAACCTCAGGTTTTGTTTCTCTTCAAAGTAGAAGTCCAGGAAGAACTTTCGTACAAAGTCCGGGTTTAGAGTGTTGTCAATCACCTCTGTCCTGCCAAACTGTCATCAAACAGATACAAACGGTCACCACACAGATTAGAGGCCTGCGGATGGCGGATTTAGCCGCAGGTAACCGCAGTTTAGGGTGGATTTCATGGGTCAATGAAATATATTAATAATTAATATTGGATAAACCGTGGGTGAAATAATGCGGGAAATAAATGAATGGCATCTATCTATAGGCTTATTCTTATAGCTTTTAAAACGCCCAAAATATCGGTGTGCGTTAGTAGAATTTAAAAATTACATTATATTACATACAATTACATACATCCATCTGGCACAAATTAGCCGCCTATACACGTTGGCTGGGGTCCGTGCAAAACAACAACACAGTGGACTACAGGCAGCGGAATTGGCGCGGTAAATACAAATTATATAAGTGATTATATATAATGATGATATAATTAATGCGGTTGGATAGCGGGCGGATAATGAATGTGCACACGCGGTTTCGGGTGACAAAAAACTCCATCCACAGGTAACACAGATACAAACTGTAACCAGACTAGACACTGAAACTATCATCACACATATTATTGCGATTGATGAAGATGACAAAGAACAAAACCTTGTATGTCCAAAACCCACAGAGATGCAAAGTGTGACCAATACGTGGTTTCTACCCGACAGTGACAAAACACTAGATTGAACTAACGTTCCTGAAGAAAATATACAGAAGCATATTGTTAGTTCATGCAGCAGGGCACGGGAGTCGCAAACGTCTCAGCTGTAATCAGCTGTCAGTATGCTGATTGAAAGCAATCAGCCACGCTTTCCTACACACCAATCACAGCTCATTTCCTCAACAAGGCGGTCCGTTTAAATACGGCTCCCTCACTAGATCTCAGCTTCAATTGCTGCCACACGCTGCTGCTGCAGCAAAGCTTGCCTTCCCGACCCCGTCCTCCACCTTATAGTTCAGAGTCTTGGATTACTCAAACGTTTAAACTGAATGTTGAACTGAAATTCATTTGCGCAATTTTTGAAGATTTTCAGAAAAGGCATCAGGTCTCAATGGGTTAAAGTTTGAGTTCATCTTCTGGGAGAATTTATGACCAAGCTGGACCAATCAAATGTTTTGATGAGAATATGATGAAAATATAATAAATGGGCTACTGTAATACTAAGAAGTGGAAAAAAACAGAGTAAACCCAATAACAACAGCAACAACAAATTAAAGTTTTCTCTGAAACACGATCTCTCCCATGACAGAAATTCCATTTTATGTCCTGGTAAAGTCCATGAGCTAATATACATGTCCACGGGGACATGACGTAGATTTCGAGCAAACCCCAGAACGCCCTCCCGTCCCAGCCCCCACGTCCCACCCTCCTCGCTATATCTCCTCCACAATCAGTCCAGTAATCCCCCTCGCTGGACCGTTCCATCTCTGTCCCCGACAACATGGTGTAATGAGCTATTGATCCCCAGCACTGCCTTCCAAACAGCCTCAATACCCCCTGCTCATGTCCTTTAGTCCCAACTCCACCCACCATCCTATCCATTATACCAAGCCAGTGTATTGGATCTCGGAACCTACCTGGCGATATCGACCAAGCAGAGAAATCCTGTGATATCCCCTCTCTGTGCTTCTATTTTAGCGGCTGATAATCTATCGATGGGGGACTGATTGGTTAATAGGTGCTGATGCATTGTGTGTGAACTGTGGCAGATTGTTTAGTTACCCAGGGAAATGTGTCTTAATAGCAGGGGGTATAGACCAATTAATTGTTTACAAACATTGGGACTGGGCACACGGGTGACTGTTTCATGTAATCAATAGGCCTATCTCACAGCCCGCTTTCCACGCCCACTTCCGGTAAATAGTGGTGTCTTTAACATGAGCATTTACACGTTTTTTTTCTCTGGAGAATCTAAGTACATTTTCTAATGTAAAAATGTGACAGACCAATATTATTATGAAGCAAACAAGATGGTAAATCAGGTCGAACAGATAGAACAAACCTTACCTTGAGAAAACAAAAGTTGTAGAATTCTTAAATTACCTCTGTTAACATGTAGCGTCACGCTAACCCCGAAAGGGGGCGTATTTAGGGGGGCGGGGAAATTCTATGAGATAGGCTTATTCCCAACAGATCTCCAAACCTGTTGTTTTGGGGAGCGCTGGTTTCAGTCCCTTCAATCTCTCTTGTGTGTTGGCTAGTGAGATGCACCCTAGGAGACATTTATACTTCAAAGCGCAACAGTACTGCACACAGAGAACAGCTGATATACAAGCTCACATCGCGGATGCGACTGTTGTGAGCGTAGAGGTCTGCGTGCGCGACACCATCGCGGGACGAAGCATAAATTATACTTGATGGGCTGCAGGTGCGCATGCAGCCGTGCACAAATAGGCTCTGCTGCTGTGATCATGAGCGCACCTCACGTTCTTATGACAGCGACTGGAGGTGTGGTTTTGAATTGCTATTATTGTTCAAACACAACAGAAACCAATGGATTATATATTCCAAGGGCGAGAGATCACAATAAAAATCCTAATCATTCAGAACTTTTCCATTGCATCTTATGAGAGGTGGTGTTCTTCTGCTGCCTTTATTCGCGCGCATGCTGTTGCTTATCAGTGTGACGTTGTCTGTTAAGGCGTCTATGGGGTAGCTGTAGATAATCTATACAGTAAAATCTTCTGTGTGAATTTATCCATCGCATTGGGTTACATTTGTACCATCTTCTAAGAGTTAAATGAATACTTCAACCCCAAAATGAAAACAATCCTATCAATTACTGACCCCGTGAAGCCCTTGAATTCATGGAGAATGTTTGTTTTTGTCACATTTCTTCACAGTGAATCAAGAATCCAAAACAAGACAATGCTTTGAAAATAAACGTCATTTTGATAGTTTGAAGTTTTTCTGTTGTTGATCTTGGCCCCCATTTTCTTCTATTTTTCGATTCTTCATTCACCATGAAGAAATGCAACAGACACAGTGTGTGTGTGTGTGTGTGTGTGTGTGTGTGTGTGTGTGTGTGTGTGTGTGTGTGTGTGTGTGTGTGTGTGTGTGTGTGTGTGTGTGTGTGTGTGTGTGTGTGTGTGTGTGTGTGCGACTGTGCGTGCGTGCGTATTCCTTTAAATCTGAATGGCTTCCTGGCCCCTAGGTACAGTCATGGTCACGCAAAACTTGAACCGTAAATTCAGTGAAATACGTTGGAGTCAATGAGAGCCGGCTGACCACCTTGTGAACAAACACTATTTCTGAACGATTGCGTCCTTTGTCAGTTAATCAGGAATATGAAAGAAGACATGACATCTAATGTAGACATCCGAAAACAAACTGGTCAGGCTACTACTTGGCCTTACTCCTACAACTCACCTTACTCCTAATGATTTTGATAGGTTGGGATGACTCAGGACGACAGAGTACAGCAACTTGCAATGGGACTGATCTTCAAGATGTGGTACACCACCAATACACCAATATACCTGTCAAACTACTTCCTAAATGTCAACACCGTCCATAAACACAACACCAGAGGGAGTGTTCACCAATCACGCTCAACCCAGATTTGGCTCAAACAAGGTCGTAAAGGAATGTGAATCCCTACTCCTGAATCCCTCTCCTTCAAAAACGCTCTCAAAGAACACTTACGGGTCGCTGCAATTCTAAACTGGCCCCAGTACAAAAAATCTAAGTCCGGAACTAAGGAGGAACTGACGGACCGCAGCTCTGGTCCATAGCCCTGCCCAGTGCCCTGCCCGGCATGAAAGATTAAAAGTCCTCTCTCCCCATTTCAGTCCCCTTCAGAGACTGAAATGAAGAAGACCAGAGACACAGGTAGAAATCTGTGCTATGCCTGATTTCTCGCAGATGCTATTTTTCTCCTCTGTCGAATCAGAGGCTCTGTGACTGGGAACCCCTAACCAGCTATAGCTGCCTGGCCTGCCCACTACCCTGTTGCCTAAACCCTGCTACCGAACAACACCCACCACCTGATCCCTTCGCCCCTCCCTTAAACCTAACCCCTTTCCTTCCATTTGACCAGCCTACAGGCTTCATCGGCGTTTTGCCTTTTTCTGGGACACGACTCATTGTACTGCTCACCTTGTGACTTACTTCCCAACCCTCTATCTCCATCCCAACCCTCTATCTCCATGTGAATTGTTCTTGTCATATCTTTCTGCATCCTCAAGCATTTCTGTTTTTTTTTCTCTCTATCTCTGTCTCAATATCAAGGCGTGATGTGCTAACGAGGCATTATGTCAAAGCCAACAAAGGATTTGTCGGGGTTTGCTCTCAAGCGCTCTCAAACGCAATTATGCACTCACAATTTCGCTGTATGTGAGTGTGTGTGCTAGCAAGGGCCCACAGTGGGATGTTTGCTCTGTTGATTATGGTGCAAGTTCATGGTGTGTTTTTGATTAGGTGCTGTCATGTAGGATGAGGGCGTGTGAGGCGTCTATAAACCAGCGGATCGGCACCATCAAAGCCCCGACGACACACATCAGTGCCAGTGGATAAATAACTGATACATAATGTTTGACGAGACCGACAAAGTACATTTCTCCTTGGTCTTTTCTTTGGCAGGTCTGGTAGACAACTCTTCCATTTTAATTTGAGTACACGCTGTGCTTTCTTCTGTCATGGGCCACAAAACCGATCTAGAAGCTTACAGATCGACTGCTTTTGGCCTTGAGGAGTTCAAACCTCTCTAACAAATTATAGTGCATGGGGTACATTCCGTTTTATAGTCATCAAAGCATTATGCTGCAAGAACAATTCTGCCGCTGGATTTCAGCTACATTTTCGGCCAAAACAAAGAAAAAAAGAAAAAGAAGCCCCAGCCTGCCATGCATCTTGCAATATGTTCCAATAGTAATGCAAAATACTTCTACTATTATATTCTATTGTGTTTTCTCTTATGTTTTAAAGTTATAGATAGAACTGAATTTGTAACACACAGTGTCACTGAACCTTAGTGATACAAATTAGAATGTATATTCAAATATATTCTGTTTAAAATGTATTAAAATGTGTATTAAATGAGTATTACAATAAAAAGGTTAAAAACATTTGTTCAGTAACAGGGGTCTCCCCATCAGAGAGAGAGAGAGAGAGACAGAGAGAGATTGAAAGAGTGTGAGAGATTGAAAGAGTGTGAGAGAGTATAGAGGAGGTGAATGGAGGACGTTTGGATACCAAACCACCTGATACTGATACATAATGTTTGACGAGACCGACAAAGTACATTTCTCCTTGGTCTTTTCTTTGGCAGGTCTGGTAGACAACTCTTCCATTTTAATTTGAAATGAAATTAAATGATTACTATATTTACCCAGGGTATCTGGGCTAAGCTCAAGAACTTGTTTCCAGCCAGGCCCTGCTCATAGAACACATTTCATCGTAGTGGTTCAATGCCTTGTTCAAGGGCACTTTTCAGTACACTTTTCAGTACACACTGTCCACTGTACACCTCTGTCCTTGATGTCATGGGCCACAAACAACCGATCTACAAGCTTACAGATCGACTGCTTTTGGCCTTGAGTATCACCACACAGGTGCAGCCACTATAAACACTGTGATTGCGCATGGGGAAGCAATCGCACACATCCCGCGCCCTTGATATAAAAACGTTAATAAACAGCGTACATTTTGGGTACGTGAAAAACGGGCTTCGTGATTTGGTGCATACGAACGGTCATTGCATTGGTCAATATATTTGTGCAAATTCAGATGAATTGCTCCAGCCACTTAGGAGAAGGGGGCAATCTCGTGATGAGGAGATTGTTGCACAATGTCTGAGGATGCAGTCTGAGGACGGAATCTCTAGAATTAGTAGTTAGATAAATAAAAAATCACACCCGTGTGAACTGAGTGGTGTAAGGTATTATATAGCCTGATCAGCTGTGGTCTGACGTAATGTCTGACGTAATGAAATCACACCCGTGTGAACTGAGTGACCATAGCAACCATGCTCATTTTTTTGGTACGAACAAACACGTGGACACGTAAACTAACAAAGCCAGTTGTTGGAGTGGTTTACACCACTCAAAAATCACACCCGTGTGAACTGAGTGGTGCAAGGTCTGATCAGCCTGATCAGCTGTGGTCTGATGTAATGTCAGTGACCATAGTAACCATGCTCATTTGTTTGGGTCCCACGTACAGGTACACACATACATAGACACATACAGACAAAGCTGGTTGTTGGAGTGGTTTGCACCATTCAAAATCACACCCGTGTGAAGTGAGGGGCGCTCTTATGATCATACATCATCATGCATCATCTCATACTGGCCAATCAGAATGCCTGTTGCCTGCGATTGGTTAGCTGATTTGCTCGTTTACATGACGTACATTTTCACTTAAATGTCAATGGCGCTTAATGTTTTGATGTTTAATTTCCGTCATATTTAGCGGAATTTTGACCTAATTTCTCCGTTCATTGTCAATGGCAAATCTTGAGACGTGTGGTGACAAAAGCTGTATATAGGAGGGGCTAACACCCCTCAAAAAATAACACCGATGTGAAGTGAGGGGCGCTCTTATCATTATACATCATCATACATCATCAACTGAATTTATGTGATTGGTTAGCCGATTTGCTCGTCTACATATGACCTAAATATTCCCTTCATTGTCAATGGAATTTAATGTTTGTGAACAAATTTACGTCATATTGGCGGACATTTGACCTAATTTCTCCTTTCATTGTCAATGGCAAATATGAGACGTGTGGGGACAACATTTACGTCATATTTGGCGGACATTTGACCTAATTTCTCCTTTCATTGTCAATGGCAAATATGAGACGTGTGGGGACAAAATTTTCATCATATTTGAGACACATAATTTCCCCTTTCTTGAACTGAATTCATGTCTTTGGTTAGCGGCTAAAATTTACGTCATATGTAGACGATCAAATCGGTTAACCGTTATGACGTAAATTCTCCCTTCATTGTCAATGGCATTTAATGTTTGTGTTGGCACAGATCTACGTCATATTTGGCGGACAAAAGCTGGAACTGTCAACATTTCATCATATATATGCTACCTCTGGGTCAAATCATGCGAAACCACAATATAAATTTCCATTGTTATGCGGATGACACGCAATTATACGTCCCCATAAAGCCTGGTCACTCTGACATCACCTGTATCGAGGCCTGCCTAAGTGACCTAAAAAATTGGATGTCCAGAAACTTCCTGCAACTAAATTAGTCCAAATCGGAATTAATTATATTTACCCCTCACTGCCCAAACACACAAATTGCTAATAATCTTACCTCCAGTCTTGGTTCCCTCTCCAGTAATCAAAAAACGAAGGTCCGAAACCTAGGTGTAATGTTTGACCCTGAGCTGTCCTTTGATTTCCAGGTGACTAAGGTAGTCCAGTCTTGTTTTGTCCAGTTGAGACAATTAGCTAAGGTCAGGCCATTTCTTATTTTTTCTGACCTAGAAAAAGTAATTCATGCTTTTATCTCTTCCAGATTAGATTACTGCAATGCACTTTATTCAGGTATCAGTAAACAGAACATTCACAGACTACAACTGATACAAAATGCAGCTGCTAGACTACTGACTCGCACAAAGAGAAGTGAGCACATTACACCTGTCCTTGCGGCACTTCATTGGTTACCTGTAAGTTTTAGAATAGATTTTAAGATTTTATTACTTGTTTTTAAAGCTCTAAATGGTCTGGCGCCTGCTTACATCCGTAATCTTTTAACTCCCTACAAGCCTGGCCGCTGCCTGAGATCATCCAGCTTAACCCTATTAAAGGTTCCAAAATCTCGCCACAAAAGGTGACCGGGCCTTTGCTGTACGGGCCCCTCGGCTGTGGAACTCACTGCCTGAGGATCTCAGGCTGGCAAACTCAGTATCCTCTTTTAAATCGCGGTTAAAAACTCACCTTTATTGCACAGCCTTTTTATGAAATGTTTTAATTGTGTTTATTTTGTTTTATTCTTATTGTATTATTTTACTGCTATTATTATCTGTAAAGCACTTTGTAAACTTGTTTTTGGAAAGGTGCTATATAAATAAAGTTATTATTATTATTATTATATCAACCAAAACTGAAATTTGCAGCTTTGAAATTTCAAAGTCACTCAAGACTACAAGCTGCATGCCAAGCTTGTCTTTTCTGTACCTTCAGGTGTCTAAAAAGAGAGGAAAAAGATGACAATTCCTCCCAGGAGAAGAAATATTCATCCCCTTCGTGCATTAAACATGACAGGGATGTGGGACGTTTCCAATGCCAATATGCTAATATCTACGTTTCTACAGAACAATTAGCATTTAACTTCTGGCATTCTCTGTGGGGGAAAAAAAATCTTAAAATAAACATGCCTTATTTGAACTTGCTGAATGATGAAAAATACAAACACAAACAACTACAATGAGTTTGGGTACATATGCAATTATGCAGTCAGACACGGCCATTACAGGGGAATCAGAGAAACTATAGGTCAGTCTGCAGTACCTCTCTCCACTCCTTGGTTCCAACCGCCTGCAAATACAACACGACCACTGGAGGGGTGATGGAGGGGGTCACAGGGAAGACAAGGGGAGAGGGAAGAAAAGAGAAGAAATTTAGAAGAAAGTTTAGAATTAAAGCTGTGAGACAGACAGTGCTGTAATTAATTGCCCCAGACCACGGCGCATTCTTACAGCTGACAGGTACAAAACTAACCAAATCAATGGGATCCACGTCCAGTTTGATTACAGCTGAGGCAGAGTCAATAAGCTATTAACACCACTATTAGACCACCATTGTTAACCTGGAGTGCTTTATTAAATAGCAAGCGGGGGATGGTAACACTAAATTCATTGCAGTGGTGGAAAGTAATTTATTACTTTTACTCAAGTACCATTCTTAAGTATATTTGAATCTTGGAATATTCAACTTTTACTGTAGTTGAGTGTTCCCATTTTTTGAGCGGTCCCCGTTGGGCACTGGCCTACTTGGAAATGCATGCCCCATTACAGTTATGTGTCCCTTTGATGCCCATATATGGAGTCTATGCAGATGTCAGAACATGCTTGTAATGTCAGAACAGGCCAGCTCCATAATAATTATCTTCATATATTATATGAAGATCTAGGGGTGATCAGGTGTGATCAATTGGCTAATTTGGAGCCTGGGCAGGGGCCCTGACCAGAGCCTCTAGAGCGGTGCCCATTGGGCACTGACCTACTTAATGCAAGTTATGTCTGTGTCCCTTTTATGGAGTTATATGGAGTTCTTTGTCAGGCATGGCCAAATATGGAGTCTATGCAGATGTCAGAATGATGTCAGAACAGGACAGCTCCATATGAAGATCAGGTACAGAACCCGGCTTTTTGTGGGTTTTGTGGAACAACCGTGGGTCCGACCGACTCGACACCGGGCACTACACTCCCTATGGTGGTGTGGAACGCGTGTGTTGAATTTGAAGTCGGTGGGCGAACGGTTCTCGAGTTACGTGGATTACAGACGTACTCATGTACACACGTACACACAGACAGACAGAGACGTGGTGTATTTATAGATATATTTGAATGACCAATCAGTGTTCCACCTGGCAATGGAACTAATGTAGCATACCTTAAGTTCTAATTTATTGAAATACACTTCTTAATTATTAAACATATTAATGTTATATTATTGTTAAAATCTTACTGTGTTTTCTAATATTTGGGGACCCACTTGCAATTCCCCCATGGTCCACCAGTGGGCCCCAGTCCATAGGTTGAGCACCAGTGCTGTGAAGTATCTGTTAATAATGGGAGCGCATACATCTGTACAAGCCCACTCAATGATGTTATCGTGGTGTATCAGGAGTCGGAATACCAATTCAGGACTGATTAGTTGATCGATTGATTACTACTATGGTATCAAACCCACACACGCACCCCCAACACCATTAACCAGCATATAGGCACACCCACGAAAGATCAAGATTTGCTACATGAGTGCGGCGTGCGTGCGTGCGTGCGTGCGTGCGTGCGTGCGTGCGTGCGTGCCCGCCCGTCCATCCGTCCATCTGTCTGTCTGTCCAACGTGCGGGCATTAGCTCTAATGAACTTTAGATGGTCTGTGTCAGTGGACGATTAAAAACGCATTTCCCCACATAACGAGGCAGATGAGGGAAGGCGGTAGGGCACCATGGCCTCTCACCACTGTAACAAAACACATTGTGATGATGACATCAACGTCAAATCCGGACCCTCACTGGTCCATTAGTAACCTTAATTTATAGTTCATCGCACCTATTTCTCTCTCTCTCTCTCTCTCTCTCTCGTTCAAACCAGATTTGGCTCAAACAATGGGTTCTACTGCTATGCCACCAAAATGTGGAATGCCTTACCAACAGTCATAAAGAAGTGTGACTCCTTACCTTCCTTCAAAACCGCTATAAAAGAGCTCTTACAGATGGTGGCAATTTGTAACTGGCCGTGTTTACTGTAGAAGTTGTTGCATGAAAGATCAGAATGTAACGCCTTGCGGCCCACCCCCATCTGATTAATGTCACTGTCAACGGTCTGATAGTGTGAAAGCGTTCCACAACAATATCTCATTTTACCAATCGAATCTGATCAATTCCTCCGGCTTCACGTTTCAACCTCACATCTAATTGTCACATTGTTTTGTTGGAGGAGCTGCAAGTGAGGAATGTGAGGATCAATGAAAGAAACAGAGTTCAGTCAGGACAACTCAAGAATGGATGGAATATATATTTATTGAATATAAAATGAGCAATATATTTATTATGGTTTGGCCATGAATTGGACCTGCTTTCTAGGTACTCAGATCAAGCGCATCAGTCCCAACCATAGGGACTCCGAAATCTGAATACCCTGTACCTAAACAGCAGATCCAAAACGACAGGTGCTAGCTGGGGTGGAGGAGGGTGAGCAGCAAAAGTTTAGGCAGACAGCAGCGCAGCAGTATCAGTGTGCAGCAGCAAACAAGCAAGCAGATTGAGCAGTGCAAACTTCCAGTTTAAATAGCCGGTATGAAGATGGAATGAGTGTGTGATTGGATGAAGTGAATCATGTGAACGTGATGCTGAGGCGGCCCAATTAAAGGGCCGGTAGCAACTGCACTGAGGTTTCCTGACTGAACTTGCTCTGCGCATGTCTGTGACAGGTGCAATGCTCATTTCATACACTTATATTTATTTTAAGTCAGGTTTTGAAGAGTCTATTATATTTTGGATCAAAAGCATCGCAGTCACAGTAAAGGTAGGGATTCGACGAAATTATTTATTGTATTTTGTATTGTATTCTTACTTTTTTAGTAAGTAGCCAAATAATGCAGTATGCTAAATGAAGAAATAAAGACAAAATAAATAAATAAGAACTATATCACTTTCAAAGCAAATGCAATCTAGTATCTACATCTTAAAACATCCATACTGTAGGCTGCAGGACAGGACCTACTGTACAGTATGTCAGCAAGGCTCCTTTACAAATATTACAAAATAGTATTAACTATTTTCAGTTCTACATTACTTTGAAATTACTTGAAATAGCCTGGTTAGTCAGGTTTGAAACCCTATAGGTTTGTTCTACAAATTGTCATGGGGGGGAATTCTTGATTTTTGCAGCCTTCTGATCATTCCTGAAACTATAAAAATGAAAAGGGGAGTTTTCCCAGGTTAATTTTTACACTTTCAGAATGAAATTAACACTCAGGCCCCCCAAGCAATCCCACCAAAACCACCAACCTAAGGAGTGCATGTTTTCTCCACCGTTTTTACTGATTAACACATTCCATCCATAGGATGTCTGGAAACGTCATAGGCCGGGAATCCAATCGGTGGATGCTATGGACGTCCTAGCGCATCCTCAATGATATCAGGCGAGATAATAATATTCTGATTTTTTTCCTTTTTTGTTTTTGAGTGAGCCTCTAAGACCACCGCATGCTTCGGTCTTCAGTACGCGTACGCTTCCCGTTCACTAGCCTGGCAGAAAGAATGCCTCGTATCTGTTCATCTAGGGCGCTCTCCGTGGTTTTGAAGCGCTTCATTTCTGACTTCTCATCCGCCTCAGAGCTCCTATCTTGAAGGAATCCCAGGAATGGTTGTGTTAATCACATTGCAGATCAGTGCTATAATGGAAGTGGATTACTGTATTTCACATGAGCTCCCAAGAAAGTTTGGGAGATCTGAAAGGGGGAGATGTTGATATGATGATAACTTTTAGTGCCGCCCTGTATGAATTTACATTTTTCTGTATGTAGGTTCCTAAATAATAGGCTATTAGTAAAGCACTTGACCATGCATGTTTATTTGTTCATAACATTTATGTACAGTATGTTGTGCGCACATATATACTGGCACTGAATAAAGTACGCTCTCACCCACCACCTCCTAAAAATAGAGACTCCCCCGAAACAGTGTAACGTTAGAAGTGACTGTATCCATCCATACAGAAGTATTAATTAATAATTACATTCTTTCTAACTTTATTCTTTCCTTGATTGCCTGTGCCTCTCGATGCCTACAAACGACTCTTCAAAGCATCAGCACTTTTCTGGGTCATCTAATCTCAATTTGTTCTTTCTCATGCACTGTGTTTTCTCTGCCTCATCAACTGGTCTTTTACATCAGTGTGTCAGTGTGACGTCCCTCTGCCATGTCATGCTTTTAACGCAGAGTCAGTCAATTTCATCCTCCATAGCTTTTTGTTGTTGCCATTACTCAAACATGACTTGTGATTCTGTGAAATAAAGATCAAATAAGTAGCCTTGCCAAGACATGTGACAGGAGCCTATCACCTGTTTCTGTATTGTGAGGCGGTTTAATGTACAAGTACACACCCCAGCCATGATGTATAAGTACACCACCTGTCGACATGATGCTAGTATGTCGCAAGAACTTACACCTACGTAGTCTAACCCTTGATGCTGAGTGCCAAGCAGGGAGGCATTACCATTTTTAAAGTCGAATTTAACCCAGACCTCCCAATCTCAGGGTGGACACAGTAAGACCACTGAGCTGGTTGGTGAAAAAATACCCTTTAAAAGCCCTAGTTTATTCTTTGCCGTACAATGGTGTCATGGGGTCAAAAATAGCAGATCTGATTTTATTTTGTCATTTGACTGATTTATGAATCATGAATCATAATATTATAATATCTTTTTTTACACATGCATTAGATTTACATACACTACAGGCTCATTTAGACCCAGTTATGGACACCAATACAAAAACATAATTTTCTTAAAAGAATTGTGTTCAAATCTCTGCCAGGAGACATGCCCTAAGCCCTAACAGTAATAGTGTTGTAATGTATTGAAATGTACAGCCATGACCAGTTGTACCATGTCTGTGTCCCTGTCTCTCATTCCCATTCATTGTCTACCTCGCTCCAGTCTTTCACTCAGAATTCCATCATTTGTATTCCGTGAAGTGTGATTGATAAGTCCTTGTGTCAATTACAGTTGTATCCGCACTGCAGTCAATACAAAGGTTGTGATTTGAAATGTAACTCTCTGCCTCACATTTTATGTGCAACTTAACTAACTCCAGGCAGTGGGCAGTTAACAGAGTAGACTGTTGGAGACAATGTTGGTGTTGATTAAAATATGTTGTTCTTTGTTTGTAGTTGATAATCTATGGATGTGCATGGACACCCTGATTCTAGGTTTTAATTAAGCTAGAGCTAAGTGATGTCGATTACAATACAACTAGCATATTATTAATTTGATTAACATCTATTGAGGTGACTTCATAAAGGGAAACGGCACTAAAGCCAAACATTCTCCACTAGCAATCGGCAGGTTCACACAGACAAAGAACAGGCACGGCACAAATGCGTCTATTTCCTTTTCTTACTGGGTTTGGGAGCTCAAAGTCACAGGAAATGGATGTCTCTCCCCAAGGGCACATGATAACAACACCTAAACTCGACAGGGGACTTCTATTAATTTGGGTCTCTCTTGGTGTCGACCGTGTCCAGAGTGTGGCCCATTTGACAGATTGCATGCTTTATGGAAAGTGACTGGGATAGGAGGGGCCCATCTGGTCAGGCAGAGAACGGCTAAATCATCAGGTGATTCCCTGCCTCTTAACAAATTAAGACCTGAGGCCGATTCTACAAAAGAATGCCCTCGAAATCAGTAGTTCTCACACTTTCAAGATCTTTTAAAAATGTAAAAAAAAAATCACACGTACAAGCTCGCAGCGCGGCACGAAGTGACGCGCTGCATGTGAGCTTGTATATTTGCTATTTTTGAATAGCCAACGCAAAAAAGAAAATCTAAAATGACACAGAGGCTTTCCCGGTTTTGATGGGTTAACTCCATCTCAGACTCCCGGACAACGTTCTGCCTGGAAATGGACGGGCACACCGCTGACTCTGAAATGAAATGAATCAGCCCGACAATTGAGAGCCACATTAAGCTGTTATTTGGAAGAGCTGGCTGCTCTAGTGTGGAAAAGAAGACTCAAAAAGCCTGAGTTAGTTGAGAGCAGGTGCCGCACACCTAAAATAGCCGTCCAACAAGTGTCACATGTCCCACTGCAACATGTTGTGAGCTGGCAGGTCTCTCAGCTCTGTTTAGTTCAAACAAAGTCATACAACAGCAGCACGACAATGGCTTATCGTATCATGACTGACTTGACAGAGGCAGGATCTAAGATACACAAACAATTCAAGACCAGAATGAAAATCCTTTCTGTATTTTCATATAGCAACGCCACAAGTTGATCGAGCCTAATTTAAAGTGGCAGGTTCCCTTTTTTGTATTATTATTATTCTTTGACTTATCCGGCTAATGCCAGGTGAGCTGACAGCAACAGTCACCTGTGTGAAGGCTTAGATTACGCTGTGGAATTCTGCTGCCTGTCTCCTGGACTTGGCGCCACCTAATCACAGAGGAGGCAGACAGAGGGACAGAACCAAGACTGCTCATGGGCTTGAGGTGCAGGGCCAATGAGATTGGATGGGAAGAGGATATGAATGTGTGTGTGCGTGCGACCGTGCGTGCGTGCGTGCAGCATACGTGCATGTGTGTGTGTGCTGGATTGGAGTGGGAGGTATAGGATGTGGTGGATGATTTCCACCCACACAGCAGTTTAGGTGGGGCGAGGTGGGCACAGGCCTCACTAATCTGCTGATGATCTACAGCCAGGAGAAGGATGAGGCCAGCTGCAGCACAGAGGAGCAGCTAAGACCAGAATGCATGATCACAAAACCCTGTGTATGGAGGTGGTGACTCAAAGTCGGAATCAATTTGACCTTCCCAGACCAGCAACTTGTAACTTGTAAATCACTGTACTTGTAAAAGTGTTTAAACTTCACCCACATCACCCACATGGTTCCCATAAATACTGGGTCAGGACCCATTTGTGGGTTGCGGATACATTTTCATGGGTCCCTTTATTTTATTTGTATTCCTACATTATTGTTGTTTTTAATTATTATAATTTCAAAACATACCCAAAAAAAGATATTTTGAAAAAATAAAATAAAAATCGAAGGAATTCCATAAATTATAAATAAAAACAAAATTGCTTAAGAAGTGGTGAAAATAGCCGATCTACAAGCTCACAATGCAGCGCAAAGCAACGTGTTGTGAGCTTGTAGATCTGCTATTTTCACTACTGTAGGTCCCGGGCAAACATCATTTCTCTTTTGGGTCTCAAGCTAAAAGGTTTGGGAACCACTGGCTTAACCCATTAAAACGGGAAAGCATCTGTGTCATTTTATATTTTAGCTATCGTCTCTGTTGGGTAGAAACCTCATATGTCCAAAACTATCCCATGCAACACTTGCGGCGCATTAAGCCCCATTTCAGAAATAGCAAAAAGCAGAAGTTAATTTGTTTACTTCCGGTTACTTGCTGTCAGCTTCATAGAACACTACAGTATAAGCTCTATACTGTAACACTCTTGTGATAGTCATTTCCAGCTATTACCACAGCATGGCCAGCAGCATTGTCTGTCTGCACAGTTGAACCTGTTACAGTAGATTTGCCATTGTGTCCATGGACTTGCACATGTGTAAACTTGCAGAGTTTACATTTGTGAGTTTGATGGCTATATTAACAGCCAAGAGGGTTTGCACCAACAGGGATGCTTTAGATCTCATTAGGAGACCAATGAAGAGACCTCCAAACCACTGAGCGACCTTTAATAAAACTCAGAGCTTCACTCCATTCACCATGCACAACCAAGGTACACTATATTAAAAAGAGGGTAAGGGCACCAACATCATTTTCGCTATCATGTAATTCCAGCCGGCAGATCCGTCGCACCATGGGAGCCAAACTGCACCATGGGATGCCAAACTGCACCATGGGAGCCAAACTGCACCCGGAAGTTCGGTGGAATGAATTGGAGACAATGAGAGCCCGGTGACCAGCTCATGAACAAACACTATTTCTGAATGACTGAGACCTTTAAAGTAATCACTTCTGGAAAATATATAACACAAGACTGTTCACCTGACCATTTCCTGTCTGGCAATATCACCTCTCGCAATACCTCAGAGCCTGAGAGACAGAAATGATTCCTGCCGCTGTTTAGATCTTCAATAAAATTATGTACTGTGCATATCGAAAAGCAAGTGATTAGAAAACAACCTGTGATGTCTTCTTTTATATTCCTGAAGCGATTATAATGACAAAAGGTCACAATTATTCAAAAAAGAAAAGAGTTTCCTTGTGCACAACTAGGAAGCAAGATGCTTTTCACTGCTGTTGGATGGAAGGTTTCTAAATGGTTTTTTTTTGTGGCTTTTGCCTTTATTTTATATTTTTTATGGAGGGACAGACAGTAGGCTGACAGGAAATGGGGAGAGAGATGGGGGGGTGCATGCAGTGAAGGCCGTCGGGATCGGGAGTCGAACCTGCAGCAAACTGCCAGACTGGATTACCAGCCAAGGTGCCTGGACCGCTGAGCCACAGCCAAGGCCGGATGGAAGGTTTCTGCCAGACAGTAACGTTTTAACTTTAAAACATTACCCAGCTGGATACCAAGGTGATAAACAATGCCAGACACAGGAAATATATCTCCTTCATTTGAGGGAATGTATTATTTGTAGACATCCCAAGGGTCTCGAAGGAAGCAATTTCACTTTCAGTTATATTCTGTCATGAGCTACAGGTGCTTATTGTGAGTCTGTACAGGTAGGCCTACTTCTTGTGAACTTTATTTTCTAAGCTGTGGTACGTACACTACACAGTAAAAAAGTAAAAACATAATTTTGACACTTTTTGTAAATTATTTTGAAAGAATACTCCTAGTATAATCATAGTACCTGATGATCATGTTTTAGGGGGGGGGGGGGGGGGGGATCATGGCACTACATTGAACACTGATCTATCTTGGACATACTGTAAATGAGGGAGACATTGCTGGTGTGATTCTTTGCACGTGCCCAAAATGCCAGTTTCCCACTATCTCCTGAAATCGTTCAGGTATCACATTATTAGTGCTGCTTGATGGTTGCACACACACTTTTCCAGAACAGGAAATTGTTTGTGTCTCTTCCAATCCGTCACTGAAATAACAATGCGGCAGGGTTCAAGCGTACCCGAGTGCCCCTAGCTCTTAAAGGGAATGGAAGAAGACAATCTGATTAGCATAGTTTGTGTTATGCCCAAAACACACTCATGACTAATTCAGAGGCTTAATAACCCCCCCCCCTGCACCTAGTGGCAGAGCTTTGTGCACAGATAACGTGACTTCTGACTAGCGACATTTTGGGAGACCCCCCCACCACCCACCGACGCACCACGCACCCTGTGTTTAGAATGTACACCATAGATGCTATAAATAGGGCACTCTGAGTTAAAATAACACTACATTTTACTGTGTAGTTTAGATCAGGGTTCTGCAACCTTTTTGAAACGAATTGCCATGTTTTTGTGCAGGATGGAATTTACATACAAATGTGAGGGACTTTTACAACTTTTTTAAGTTTATTTGAAACAAAAAAAATCCTCACTCTCACACTTATGCCAGTGTGCCAGTGATCACCCTCCTTTGTGCCAATGTGCCAAAGGTTGCCTATACCCCTGGTTTAGATAAGGTTTTTCTATTCAATGAGTTCACAAGTTTATGACAGTTGAAAATTATTACACATGTACTTATTACATATTGCAGTCCCTAACAACTCTAAAGAGAATGAACACGCATAATGTGTTTGTGTGTGTATAAATGTATGTAGATCTAGACTGTCTTGTATGCTTGACTATTTTTTGTTCATGGAAACTTTGCTTTTTGTTTTGACCTCGCTTTAATGCGAGGTCAAAACAATGAAGGGGTAGGACTCGATACGTTTTTAACTAAAATTCTTCCTATTCCTTTTTCGAACATAAACTAAGGATAATAGGTATCACATGTTTTTTTAGTTTTTTTTTATTTATTATTATTTAAAATCTAGTTCTTCCTTTGTTTCCTTTGTCTATTAATTTATGTTTAAATATGTTCGGAATAAATAAATAAATGAAAAAATGAAAAAAAAACTTAAAGGAGCATTCAGTGATTTGGGTGATTTGGAAAACCACCCAGTCCGCCCCGGTAACAAAATGTGCACGTGCACGCTCTACAGTGGGGGGAAGTGCAACAGGCCAACAGCATGTGCACCAAGGCCCGCCCCCACTCGATCATGATTGGAGGAAGGCCCCACTCATCCTGATTGGATGAAGGTTTTGCCACCCGCCACCAAAACTGAAACTAGGGTTTTTTGACCCCAGGGGCTCACTGGGGACAGGGAGGAACTCCTTATATGGTCAGCACACTCTATAATAGGGAGGATTATCCAGAAAAAAAGAAAAAATAAGTGATATTTGAATTAAGTCAAATCACTGAATATACCTTTAAGGAAAGACACAATAAATAAACAAACATACAAACAAACCAACGTGCCCATTTTCAGACAATCCTAATCCTACCTAAGGTTCTTGATCTTAACTGGCTTTATCTACAGTATGGTCTGAAATTGGAATCGTTATCAGCATAGCATCAAAATCATGTAGGAACTGAACTTAATCATCTTGTGTGACTTTAAAAAAAAGTTAGTGTTGAAAGTTAACTAAAAACAACCCAAAAGTGAGTACAGTGAATGGTCTGAAATTGAAGAGGAACAAAACTCATGAATTTCATTATTTTTTATCTGCGCCCCCGAAATAACCTTTCATAGTATTGCATTTATCTCTTCTCAACGATAGAGACTATCTCTGACAGCCCATTACTTTTACGGGGATCCCCATTCCTCTTTTGAGCCTCTTTTGGACTTCAAGGTTCAAGGTTGTACTTTATTGTTACATCTTGTGTTGCAGGTACATAAGAGTCAAACTTATTTTTGTTTTGGCTTCCTTACAGACAATGCAGCAGCATAGATAGCATAACATTCAAAAACAACAAACCCACAGAAAGCACAGCAAACAAGAATAAAGAGTGCAAGAAAGAGCAATCAAAGTGTAAAAATAATAGTAACATACAATGTGCATGTTCTCCCTGTAGTAGCAAAGTTAGGTACACTTTTTGTGAACAGCTTCACAGTAGGTTATGTTCCACAACACAATTTAGTTTAAGAAGGTGCAATTGAGGCTATGTTCCATACAGCAAATTTAGTTTAGAAGGGTGCAAAAATGTATCATGATAGTGCAAGAGGAGGGCGAGGGGTGGGGGGCTAGCGTTTTCCTTTGCCCGGTTTCGCTTTGGTTCTTATCAGTTCGTTCATGTATCTGATTGTTCGGGGGAAGAAGTCACCTTAAGTCTCCTCAGGAAGTAGAGGCGTGCTTTCTTCACCACCCACACTGTCTGTACTGCCCAGGTGAGATCTTCAGTGATGAGTGGTCTCTGGGAGGTCTCCTGTAGTCGAAGATCAGCTCTTTTGTTTTGTCAACGTTGAGAGCCAGGTTGTTCTCCTGGCACCATTGTGTCAGGTTATCCACTTCTCTCCTGTAGGCTGATTCATCATCGTCTGTGATCAAGCCTATGACTGTGGTGTCGTCTGCAAACTTGATCACTTTGTTGGAGCTGAACAGAGCCACGCAGTCATGGGTGTACAGGGAGTAGAGAAGGGGGCTCAGAACACATCCCTGGGGGGCTCCTGTGCTGAGGGTCAGAGGGGCAGAAGTCGTTGTGCCCATACTGACGTTTGTCTGTCAGGAAGTTGAGTATCCAGCTGCAGAGGTTTGTGTTCAGACCCAGACTCTTTAGCTTGGTGTCTAGTATGGGGGAGATTATGGTATTAAACACTGAGCTGAGTATAGTCTATGAATAGCATTCTCACATATGACTTTTCTCTCTCCAGGTGAGAGGTATGGAGAGCTGTGGCGATCGTGTCATCCGTGGATCTGTTCTGGCGATAAGTAAACTGTAGAGGGTCGAGTGTGGGTGGCAATGTGTTGTTGATCATCTCTCTGATGAGTTTCTCAAAGCATTTGCTCACTATGGGTGTAAGTGCTAAGGCCTCCAGTCATTTAATCCGGTTACTTTACCCTTTTTTGGGACCGGAACAATGGTTGCTGTTTTGAGGCGCATGCTGGGACTTTGCACTCCCGGAGTGATTGATTGAACATGTCCTTGAAAACACCAGCTAGTTGAGTGGCACATGCTTTGAAGACTCGTCCTGGGATGCCGTCAGGGCCTGCAGCTTTGCGAGTGTTGATGCGGGAGAAGGACGAGTGGACATCCAACTCTGTCACTGATAGAGGGACGTTCGTCTGTAGATCCTTACCATCATATTCCAGCACTGAGGTGTGAACTGCAGATCCATTGTTCGGGACCCCCGGAGCTTGGTGGGGGGGAGGGGAGTGGGGGCTGTTGTTGCCAGGGGTTGTTGTTTGTTATTTCATTATCCAGGGAGTTGACGTTGGATAAAAGAATGCTAGGGAGAGGTGTCTTGTCAGGTCTCCGGTCGAGCCTGCAGACCCGACCTTTTTTCCCGTCTAACTCTGTTCTCGCCGTCAATCGCCTGAAACACCTACGCCATAATAAGGCTATGACATTCCACGTATATTTTTTTAAATTACGTATTTTTTAATTTTAACCGGTGATTCAGAGATCCATTATAGGGCAGGATTCACTTACAGAATGTGATCGATTGGCAGTTCAATCAATGTCTCCAAACCAGCTACGACAGCTGAACCCCAATCTGTGGTGTATAATAAAATGAGTTATAGAATAGATAATATACAAAATATTTAAATATAATTCATGACCTGTCTCTCTCTCTGACACTCTCCACTTCTCTCATCTATCAAAAGCAAAACGCAAGAATACAAACACACATACGTACATACGTGCACACGCACGCACGCACGCACGCACGCACGCACGCACGCACACACACACACACACACACACTGCAACTGGTAATTTGTGAGTGGAGTAATGGTGAAATTGAATTTTCCCAACAAGGCAGTGACGTACTACAACCCCTCCAAGGACAAAGTGTGTCATATCAATAAATGAGATCAGGACAGCGACCGCACTGGTGTAATTTTATTATCTTTGTTGTTCATTCTTTCACCAAGCTATGATGTGTTCCCAAAAACATCCACACACACACACACACACACACACACACACACACACACACACACACACACACACACACACACACTGTTTAACCCATTAAAACCGGGAAAGCATGTGTCATTTTAGTTGGCTATTCAAAAATAGCAGATCTACAAGCTCACAGCACATCGATCGCTTCGTGCTGCGAGCTTGTAGATCTGCTATTTAAGACAAATCGTGAAAACATTTTTAGAATTAGCCTCAGGTCTTATTGAGTTAATCACAGGGACTGGCATCATGGCATGGTAGATAACACAAACCATCTAACTAAAGCCATGGGGAACAGACCTGAGACGAATCAATTCCATTGATCATGATTATGAACAGAAAACAGTGAAATCAATTCAAGCTGAAAGAAATCTTGCTGTAGTCATGCACTCAGACCTGAATTTAAACAGCCACATTAAGAGAACTGCAAAGTCAGCCTACTATCACCTTAACCACTTTCACACTGGTGTCCTGATACAAGAAAATACTAATTTCTTGAAATTCTACAAAATAGCAGATCTACAAGCTCACAAGTTTGTAGGCCTCTAGATCGGCTATTTTATAAAGGACTTATGTCTCAGCAGGATTTGGAAAAACCTGTCCATGCATTCATCTTCAGTAGACGTGACTCCCAAGGGAGTCTTTTACGGGTCTCCCAAAATAAATCACCCAGACAATAGTTTAGTTCTGGCTACAGCACATGGCACTTGTGCCATGGGCGCATGTCCAACTCCAATGTACAAGTTAGATGGTGGATAATCTAGTATGGTGCAAAGCGAAAAGGGGTTGTAATTCATGGGTGTTCCTCCAATCAATTAGATTTGGCAAGTTGGACAAGAACACGGCTTTCTGCTGAGGAAACGGCTCTGCCCGTGCACAGAGTGAAAGCATATGTGACCAGATTTGACTGAGAGCCTGC
Source organism: Electrona antarctica (assembly GCF_951216825.1). Taxonomy (NCBI): domain Eukaryota; kingdom Metazoa; phylum Chordata; class Actinopteri; order Myctophiformes; family Myctophidae; genus Electrona; species Electrona antarctica. Next base: position 32,113,702 of record NC_136807.1, read on the forward strand.
CATCACGCAAACTCCAGCTTTTCACCAGAGGAGAAGAAAATCCAAAATGAGTTAATAGCATAGGGAGACTCTTCACACACTAGAGCATGTCTGAAATAAGTGTCAGAGCTGAAATCGACATGTAAATATGAAATAAATGCTTAAACATGTAGCTAGGTATAATGTTAGAGACCAAGTGAACCTTTCAAGCCTGTTTTCTCAACTCGCTGTTTTCTGAAAGACATTACTACTCTATAAGCCATATCTCCAAAACTGGTGGGTCAAACTGAACAACCAATATGTAAATTTGAAGCTATGATTCCCTAATTCACAAAAATCCAATGGCAGTCCCTCAGTCAAATTTAGTCACATATGACTATCTACAGGAGAATGATATTATAAATGTGTCAGGAGACAGGGTAAACCAAAGCTCTCTACTCACTTGCGTGCGTGCGTGCGTGCGTGCGTGCGTGCGTGCGTGCGTGCGTGCGTGCGTGTGTGCAGGTATAGGCTATGTCTCGCTAGGAGTGTCTCACAGACAACACGCAAGAGTAGAGGAGGTTCAATGAACAGAAACTAACAATCCCCAAAACAACAGGTTTGGGGATGATTGCATGAAACCGACACCTGCACGTGTAGTCTAAATGTTTGTAAACTAAAAAATCTGTCTATTGTCTCCGTTCCAAAGAATTGATTTCAAAATTATACTGTTGGTTAATAATGCATTGAATGGTTTAGGGAAAAAGCATGTCTGGGGACATGTCTGCTTTCTGAACCCAGATTGCTGTTGCCTTTTACCGAGGGTTTTTATTAATTTCCTGCACGACACTGTAACCCTAGCTTATTTTGCCCTAACATTTTAATAGCTTAAGTTAACTCATTCACTGTATTGACGTGTCTTTTTCCAAAGCCAATGTCAATGACGTTTTTTGACATGATTGGCGGTTTGAGTCCAGGTAAGTCGATGGAGACAGGCTCAGGGACTGTCTCTCTCCATGCCGCTACAGTGCGCCAGACAGAATCTAACAGTGGAGGCAGTAGGTAATCACCCGCTGTGTGTAAATACCTCCCATGAGGTACACACTGCTCTTTCTTTCCCTGTTCCTGTCTGTCTGAGAGTTTCTCTCCATCTCTGCCAAAGCATGATCGGCACAACTTTGACAACCAATACACACACTTTAGACCGGGGGGTGTCAAACTGCATCTACCTTGCATAAGGGGTCAAATCCAGCCCCAGGATCATTTGGGGTAAAGGAAAACCAACAAACAAACGGAAATCAAACAAATAAACAAACAAATACATAATACTGTACATACAGAAATAAATGACAGCAGAAACTGTCTCTCTCCTTGCTGCTATGTGGCAGACATCTAACATTGGAGACAGCAAGTAACGGTGCCGCTAAAGAGGGGACCCTGGTCTGCAGTTGCGTCGTCTCGCCCTTGAGCGACAGCACGGCTCTGAAAACTGTCAGGCAGTGAGAATCAGAGACCTTGCAAGAGAGCCATTTATTGCCCCCTCTATTGCTGACGAAAGCAACCACTACCCTCTCGTCACCGTAACTGTATCACTGACTCTGGTACTATATCCACACTACTGTGGATATTTTATTTTGCAAACAAACATTTTCAATTTTAGGAGTTTGGGACTCTTATCCCAAGGCTCAGCCCGAGACTTTGTATTTGATTGGTGTAACGAGGTTGGGCTTCTAATATTTGTATACTGTAATTTACTTATCCATGCACCATGACATTGTGTGAATTATAAACTTATCAAATAATATAATAACAAACTCAAGCAGAATTGGAAGGCACACATGTGTGTGTGTGTGTGTGTGTGTGTGTGTGTGTGTGTGTGTGTGTGTGTGTGTGTGTGTGTGTGTGTGTGTGTGTGTGTGTGTGTGTGTGTGTGTGTGTGTGTGCGTGCGTGCGTGCGTGCGTGCATGTTTTGATTTGCTCTGCATTTAATCAAACAAGCCAATCAAATGAAGCTATAGGACAATTAACTGCAACAGGGAGCAGGTATGCCACCTTGTGGAGTGGAGTTATGCACAGAGCCTATTAGACTCGCTGATGTTGTCAAACAACTCACGAAGCAAGAAGACAAAGACATTCATCATTTACATACCAGGATCAGACTTTGAGAACGTGTCCGAATCCAGGAGATTCCTATAGAAACAAAGGAAAAACAGGCATAAGGAACGTCTAATGAGGGCACGGCTTCCATGTTGATGACCTCATGCTTGTGTGTGTGTGTGTGTGTGTGTGTGTGTGTGTGTGTGTGTGTGTGTGTGTGTGTGTGTGTGTGTGTGTGTGTGTGTGTGTGTGTGTGTGTGTGTGTGTGACGTGTGTGTGTGTGTGTGTGTGTGTGTGTGTGTGTGTGTGTGTGTGTGTGTGTGTGTGTGTGTGTGTGTGTGTGTGTGTGTGTGTGTGTGTGTTCCTGTTCCTGATATGAGTAGAGTGAAATATATGCATATTATTAATTATATGACCATCAATGTTAAGTTGATCCTTTCAATAGAGGAAATACTTCCATGGCCCAGGGGTAACGGGAGTATAAGTCAGGACTTAAAGACTTAAAGCCAGGAGTAGTATATTCACCTAACGTTTTTCCAATCTTCTATTTTAGCATCAACAAGACATTTTACACTCCTCTCCAACTGCACGTTAACAACACAAATTTCGAATGAGTCATTTATATGGGGACTACCCATAGATCCGAAGTCCTGTTAGTCTGAACATGCAGTAAGGTTGGCGAACATGCACTGCTCCCATGCTTGCGGTTATGTTTAGGTTAGGGTTAGAGATATAGGAACAGTAATTTCGGAACAATGAACCTTCTGACTATATGGCAGCAACTCAATGCATTTAGGTCTACGGAAATGGTCAAGACGATCTGCTGCAGTTCAAACTGAACATCAGACTTTGAGCATGGTATGGACTTCTTGGGGCCAAATGGGCACTGGCCTGATCATTTCAGAACCGGCTGCTCTACTAGCACAACCATGTCCATAGTGTTTACAGAGAATGGTGTGAAAAATATAGAAATTATCCAGTGAGCGGCAGTTCTGTGGCCCGAAAATGCCTTGTTGATGCTAAGATTGGACAATAGAAGATTGGAAAAACGTTAGGTGAATATACTACTCCTGGCTTTAAGTCTTTAAAGTCATGCAAGACACAATGACACTGTATAAATTACATAGGCAGGTGTGCAGGTTGGTAATGGGAAATATTAACAAATCTGTGTGCTAGGCTGCAAGACGAAAAGAGGCCTTCATTACAACAAAGTTTAAAAGCCTATTAATACTACACTGCTAAATTAATGTTAATTTAATTCTGAGAGATAAAGATTACATCATTCACTGAGTTAGATTAACATGTAATTTAATGTATATCTGTATTTAATATGAACCAATCAGTGTATGTTTGCCAAATTCTATTACTTCCTCAGGGGAGCTTGTGTGCAACAATCATCATCATCTATTATTCAATGGTAGGAATAACAATTGCAACCACAAGCAGTCTCACTGGGGCTTTATTCTTATTTATTTATTTGGAAGAGAAGTGGGGCCAAGACATTTGTGGTCAATAAACAGCAAGACACATAGTAAGCAAGTCAAGTCCATGAGAGATATTCACCTGGGACTGCCCATAAGTCAGAAATCCCATTAGTCAGACCTGCGTGGCCGGTTAAGACTCACCCGTGCTGCGGGTTAAAAATCACCCGTGGCTTCCTGTGAGGTTAGGGTTAGGTTAGGGTTTGGGATAGTATTATAATGGTCTGACTAACGGGAGGTCAGACCTGCCAGCCAGCTCTCAAGACAGCCCTCCAGTCAGTCAGTCAGTCAGTCAGTCAGTCAGTCAGTCAGTCAGTCAGTCAGTCAGTCAGTCAGTCAGTCAGCCAGTCAGTCAGTCAGTCAGTCAGTCAGTCAGCCCCCCAGTCAGTCAGTCAGTCAGTCAGTCAGTCACTCAGTCAGTCAGTCAGTCAGTCAGTCAGTCAGTCGGTCAGTCAGCCCCCCAGCCAATCAGTCAGTCAGTCGGTCAGTCAGCCCCCCAGCCAGTCAGTCAGTCAGCACCCAAGCTGAATAAAACGTTATTTTTAAACCACCTGTAGTCAGTCAGCCTATAATAGCCTATATAGGCTATTATTAGGCTACAGGTGGTTTAAAAATAACCTGTCCTGGCTAGTGGCTACATATATGTAGCCACTAGCCAGGACAGGTGGTCTCACACATAGATATATATATCTATGGTCTCACAGCTATAGGAGGAGACTCTGATCGAGTTGGGGTCCCATGCATATTGCTGCTGATGGGATTAACTATTAGAGACACATCCTTCCAAGGACGTCGACAGGCAGATGGGAGATGGGAGGGTCATATACGTGCAGGAGGGAAACCAATTTATTTAAGATATTAAGAGGTTTTCCAGCTTTTGCGGGTGTCTGTCTTGTATTGCATGTGCGTAGGCTACTGGCCTATCGCGTGCATGTGCGCTACTGGTGTGTACGTGTGTACGTGTGTGTGTGTGTGTGTACGTGTGTGTGTGTGTGTGTGTGTGTGTGTGTGTGTGTGTGTGTGTGTGTGTGTGTGTGTGTGTGTGTGTGTGTGTGTGTGTGTGTGCGTGCGTGCGTGCATTTGTGCGTGCTGGACAGTCAGGATCAGACAGACACAAACACAATTGAGAATAGATTCAAGATTAGGCTATAGTTGAGAAATATAGGCGGCTACTGCTGCAGTTTTTGCCATTCTCATATAATTATTTTTACATTTAGAATTAGAATAGACATTTCCTAGCCCAAGAGTTTTTTTCGATTCGTCAGAATCGGGAAAAAAAACTCTACGAGAGTCTAAATCTTGGGCTAGACGTTTCCCTCCATAATAACCTTAATAGGTGGCGGTGCAAGAAAACCGGAGTTTGTAAGTTAACTATTACAGCTCTTACCTGCACGAGACGGTAACTTCTATTTTAGTTGCAGGTACTCTGGTGTTGAGAGGGTCGAATTCTCCTATTGAAGCCATCATCTCGACGCGTGACATTAAGACGTCAACTGTTTGGCTTCTGTTTGTTCTTCTTTTTGTTTGTTCTTGGTCACACACACACACTGCAGGTCTGTGACGGTAGCAGTACATCCATTCTGGTCTATTAGCCTACTGGTTTAGCTCCAGCGAGAGAGAGGAGAGATAAAGTTGTTCGAGGATTATTGAAAGTTCATTTTTCACAGCACGGACCGCGTTTGTCGGTGCCAAGACGCACACACCCCCTATCTGAGGCTATCTCTCTCTCTCTCTCTCTCTCTCTCTCTCTCCCCCTCCCTCCCCCAATATGGTTATTTCTCTCCCCAAATCCCAATCTCTCTCTCTCTCTCCCCCAATATGACTCTTTCTCTCCCCAAATCCCAATCTATCTCTCTCTGTGGCAGCGGTGGCCGAACGGATTGCGGAGCGGTCTTGATACCGGAAGGTCGCCAGTTCGGATCAGCGGTCCGACACGTTAAAATTACCACCGCTGAAGTGCCCTTGAACAAGGCATTGAACCACTACGATGAAATGTTCTATGAGCAGGGCCTGGCTGGAAACAAGTTCTTGAGTTTAGCCCAGATACCCTGGGTAAATATAGTAATCATTTCATTTATCTCTCTCTCTCGATCTCTCCATAGAGAGATACTATTAGTATTTATCGTTATGATGATGATTACAATTTACAATTACAATTTAGGCATTTAGCAGACGCTCTTAATCCAGAGCGATTTACATTAAGCAATAACAAAAACAAATAACAAAAGCATGGCATACATCACATATATAAAAAGTAGTTATCATGACTCAAGCGTAAACTAAGAACGTAACAGTGGAGTATCTATGTGAACTATACATACTATACTATATTATATATTATACATGTGTACTATAAAGTGCTATGACTACATGAAAATGCAATTCTAGTGCCGTCTACGTAACAAGCTATAAGTCTGTTTAAAAATACTACCTAAGTCTACATAAAGTGCTATCTAAGGGGGCTAGGCTAGGGCAAGTGCTACGGACCATGGTGGAGTCTGAAGAGGTGGGTTTTCAGACTACGGCGGAAGATTGGGAGTGAGGCTGCAGTTCTGACTGTGATGGGAAGTGCATTCCATAGTTTTGGAGCCAGAAGGGAGAAAAGTTTGGGACGTGTGGAGCGTTGTCCCGGCGTTTTTAGTGAAGGTACCTCCAGCTTCCCTGCGTTGGCTGATCTGAGTGCGCGGGAGGGTTTGTATGGTACGATCATTGTGAGATATGGGGGAGCCATGCCTTTGGTTGCTTTGAATGCCAGCATCAGAGTTTTGTATTCTGTGCGGGCAGCGACCGGGAGCCAATGGAGGGAGCGGAGAAGGGGGGAGACGTGTGAGAATTTTGGCTGGTTGAAGACCAAGCGAGCTGCGGTATTTTGGATCAGTTGGAGGGTCTTAAGTGCACACTGGGGGACCCCAGTTTGGAGGGTACGGGGGATGATAGCAAACCTTTCCAAGAAACCTGGTAGGTCCCGTGATTCTGAATCATCACAACGATAAATATTATCTGATCATCACCATCATATTATTATTATTATTATTATTATTGCCCTTATTATTATTATTATTATTATTATTATTATTATCATCATTAGCCTATAATAATAATAATAGTAGACAATGATTGATGCATTGCTGATCGTATTTTCCATTCAGTAGCCATTCAGACACTGAAAATATGTACACCTGTTGATCCATGTGTGCTGTGGTCCCTCACTGTCTCCCTCATCCAAACCCACTGTTGATCCATGTGTGCTGTGGTCCCTCACTGTCTCCCTCATCCAAACCCACTGTTGATCCATGTGTGCTGTGGTCCCTCACTGTCTCCCTCATCCAAACCCACTGTTGATCCATGTGTGCTGTGGTCCCTCACTGTCTCCCTCATCCAAACCCACTGTTGATCCATGTGTGCTGTGATCCCTCACTGTCTCCCTCATCCAAACCCACTGTTGATCCATGTGTGCTGTGGTCCCTCACTGTCTCCCTCATCCAAACCCACTGTTGATCCATGTGTGCTGTGGTCCCTCACTGTCTCCCTCATCCAAACCCACTGTTGATCCATGTGTGCTGTGGTCCCTCACGGTCTCCCTCATCCAAACCCACTGTTGATCCATGTGTGCTGTGGTCCCTCACTGTCTCCCTCATCCAAACCCACTGTTGATCCATGTGTGCTGTGGTCCCTCACGGTCTCCCTCATCCAAACCCACTGTTGATCCATGTGTGCTGTGGTCTCTCACGGTCTCCCTCATCCAAACCCACTGTTGATCATGTGTGCTGTGGTCCCTCACTGTCTTCCTCATCCAAACCCACTGTTGGGAAGCCAAGGGTGAAGGGGGAGGTGCTTCCAGTGGTGTAAAGTAGGCTAACTAAGTACATATAGGCCTATACTCAACTAAGAAGTACAATTCAGAGGAAACTAGAAAAAGTGCCCTTCTGGGCACAGGTCTCCACCAGGAGGATAGGACTGTGTGAGATGTTTGGCAAAATGTTTAGGATTAATAGAAACATGTTTTTGAGGCATTTTGTTCCAAAAATGTGTTTTGCAAAAATCAACCTGTTGGTGGCGCTATAACAGGCCAATGTGAAAAGGGTGGGATATATTCCTCAGCCTAGTAAGAAAATGTGTGAAAGATTTCACATAAATTGCATGCTGCGTTCATGATTTGAGGCTTTTGTTCAAAACGGGGCAATCTTGCAAACTGTGAAAGCTAATTATAGCCAATTAGGATGGAATATGAAATATGGGACAGATCCGACTTGAGCACATGACCATAGAGATAGTGTGTAACGATTTGTGAGATTTTTGGACAGAATCTGGAGGAGTAATATCAAAAAATGTGTTTTACAAAGGTCGGCCTCCTGGTGGCGCTATAAAAGGCAGATGCGGAAAATGCAGGTCAACGGTTTGTCCTTGGCCTCTAGGGAGTGTGCATGCAACGTTTCACGCAGATCCGTGCAGTTTTAGGTAAAAAATGTGAAAAGCTGCCTCATGGTGGCGCTATAACAGGCCGTTCTGGAAAATGTGGGGCAGAGGTTCATTGTTGGCATCCAGGGAGTGTGTGTGCAAAGTTTGGCATCGACCGGGTTAACGGTGCCGGAGATTAGCTGGTAACAGACGGACGGAAGGACGGACGGACACACACACACACACACACGGACACACGGACGGAGTGCAAAACATACTCTCTCCCCATGCCTTCGGCCTGGTGGAGACAAATATTGTGCTTTTACTTTTGTTAGCCTACTTACAGTAAGTAGGTTATATGTTGATGCCGATACTTTTGTACTTTTACTCAAGTAGGCTACATTTTTAATACAGGACTTAAGTTATAACAGAGCATATATACATTGCAGTATTGCTAATTTCAGTGGCATGCACAGATAGACACTAGGGGTGCTAGAGCACCACCTGCCCCTTGCCCTCTTGTCAGCAATGTGCACTTTTGAAAACGTTTTTTTGTACAGTGTACAATATGTGGACCATGGTGACATTGATTCTTGATTAAACAAAAAGCTTCTAATATATTATTTTTGCCCCAAAATCTATCTTCCACGCGCTGCACAAGGTGCCCTTTTTCACTTGAGCACCTGCCCCTCTAAATGTCTGTGCACGCCTCTGGCTACTTTTACTTGAGTAAAACATGTGAACAGTAATTCTTCCATCACTGGTGCTTCCACTGAAACAGTACGTGGCCAGCTGCTTCACACCAGATCCCATCCCAGCAGAACAGGAGATTCGACCAACCAGCAGGGGTCTGAAGACCATAACGCCAAATGCATGATTCCCTGCCAGGCTGCATCCTGTGACAGTCAACACAGCAGGTGGGGACTGTTGGGCACTGTTGCCAAACGTTTAGAACCTGGGTCTCCGTATACAGTGGCCAAGTCTTTTACCTGTATGCCACCCAAATCAGATGCGACCGGAAGGCAGAACAGACAAGTGGTACTCTATAGCTCCATCAGACCTGCCACTTTCATGAAAAGCACTGTGTATTGGATAAATACAGAGATTTTTCCTGGCCAGGCCCAATTTAGTTGTTATGCCAACTGATTCTTCCCCACACACATTTTGTGTGTGTGTGTTGTTTGTCACTTCTGTATCCTAGTGACTTACCTGCCAGTGAGGAGCCCCCACAACCTCAGCGGTGGTGGGCAGGCCGGCAAGTTACCACTGCACCACCCGATCGCCTAGAGGCTAACTGTTTACATTTCACTTCACATTCATAGTCTGGATTTCTGGGGGTGAGGTGACCACCGAACTACAACATGACGTCACGAGCCGCGGTGAAGAGCAAACCACCGCCACCGCTCCAGCCCTTCTCTCTGTTTTTACTCACCACCACTCAACGTTATTTCAGCTCCGGTGGCCACCTCACCACCGGAGCGGTGGTCACCTCACCACCGAAAATCCAGACTATGAATGAGCCTTTACAGACATATTGGGCGCCCCAAATGCTACAAATGTCACTGCCGAAACAAGACATTATTTCCCTCCAAATAAGGTACATGGGAGCCATGTGACTATTGACTATGCAGACCGCAGCCTTCTTGCCATTAAGGCATGGTCGTAACTAGATGCAATTTCCCATTGCCAGCCCATATATACAATTCCAAACAGAAAAGTCATATCTGATTGTATTAAACGATGTCAAACTCACCAGCATTGCAGCTGTACGAAAAGCTTGAATTATCCTCTTTCTATCTGCAAAGTGTTTGTTTCATAAAAATCTACTGGAGACATGTTATGAGCTTTCTTTCCTTGCAGGTGATTATTTTTCTAAGTGTTGCAGTTTGGACGAGCTCGTTAGATATAACTCTGGTCCATAGCCCTAATGCCCTTTGCTGCCGTTGCGTTAAATATAAAAAAACGTTTCACCAACTCACCAATACAAAGACGGGTTGTGTGATTAGAAAGCCGACCTTAGTGGTCGCAGTTTGAGCCCCCCACTACAGAAAGGGATTGTTTTTCCCCCCGGAAAAAAATGCTTTTAGTTACTCCACTGCGCCCTACCGATATTGCCAAGAGAAAGCTCTCATAGACATGATTTCCCTTCCGGAGAATGAAGGCATTAGCTACGTTAGATATCACTCAACTGCCCTCAGTGCCCTGCATGTAAATGAAAGTAAGCACTTCCAAACGCTTACAATTTACAATTTACAATTTAGGCATTTAGCAGACGCTCTTAATCCAGAGCGACTTACATTATCTCAAGATGGCCACAGTCTGCATAAAATCAATTACGATCAAACAGGGTTAATTTTGATATTCCACACTGAATGCCTGTATTGCCTTCAACATGTGTGGGCAGGACCTATTTCTTAAAAACAAAAACAAGAAAATCACCAATATATACCGCAGAACATCCAGTCATACCCAATTTTCTAAATCGTGCTCTGTCCACAACTTAATCAGAATCAGAACATATCTACATCTACATATTTAATATTTATTTTTGAGATTTAGGAATAAGGTGCACGAGCAAGGTTGTCAGAGTATCAGTGAGTATCAGTGCATGTAGCCGCCTACATGAGATTAAGGTGCAGAGTATCGGCAAGTGTCAAGTTCAACCACATATCCACATACTGGTATACAAATCCACAGGTAGGTCCACATGGGGGAAAGCAAAAGTCCAAGGCCAACCTGATGACAGGTGGTGTTCATGCCTTTCCACATGCCTGGGTACAGGCCAGAGGTCTGGGCTCCGAGGTGCACACTTTTCTAGTTAAGTTCTCATTCTCATTTCTGTGTAAATGAGAGCAGGGTCATGTAACCAAGGGGACCCTATACACTCTCAGCAGTGTAGGCTACAGTATTTGTGATGGACATGACTGAAGCAGTCTGCAGTGATCTCCTCTGGCTCAGTCAGCAACTAATAGGATAAATACTGTCGTATTTATACATGCTTGTGTGTGTGTGTGTGTGTGTGTGTGTGTGTGTGTGTGTGTGTGTGTGTGCTTGTGTGTGCATGGTGTGTGTGTGTGTGTGTGTGAGAGAGAGAGATCAAAGAGATTGTGTGGGAAATACTGATATAAAGAAGGAAAGTATAGTTTCTAGAATCATTTCCTTTCAGACCATCTCTACGAGTGTATCTGACAGCCTGACAAAGTGGACTGTGTGTGTGCGTGCGTGCGTGCGTGCGTGCGTGCGTGCGTGCGTGCGTGCGTGCGTGCGTGCGTGCGTGCGTGCGTGGATTGACATTTAATTATCCGACGTGGAGGAATTCCGGCTTAGCTTCCATTTCACGGTGCAGAGTCTTGCACACGAAGCAGTCTGGTAGACTCTGGGTGGTCCCTTGAAGATGAAGCAGTCTGGTTCAATGCTTCTGTCTCATGAAGAGAACCACAAACTCTGAAACCCAGAACAAACTAATGACACACTAGCTTGCACAGCAAAATCCTAAGTGTTAATTTAACTGTTAACTATTAATCCCCTCCAATGCATGGCTTTCCAAAATTACATCATAGGCCAGCCAAGTCTATGGACTTTTAATATTTGTTTAGAACCCAATTATAAATGACCTGTCCCCACTCCCCAGTCAATGGACTTTAATGTTTGTTTAGGGCCGTTATGATATAATATAATTTTTTGCAAGCCAAGTCTATGGACTATAATGTTTGTTAATGCAGTGAATGACAACATAAGACGTCATCTGGCTGATATAAATACTTCCCTCGCTGCGCCCCTCACTTCACACGACTGCACAAGTGTGATTTTTGCGACCGTGGGTCGTAGATTATTATGAAAACCTGCAAAACCTGTCCGTCAGTCCATCCTCCATATATGGTCATCAGCCCATCACGCCTTGTGACATCACGCCTCGTGACACGTCACACCACCATATGGTCGACGTTCCATATATGGCCATCTCCATATATGGTCGACGCACCATATATGGCCGTCTCCATATATAGTATGAAGATCACGACACTGACCTCACCAAAGCCTGGATAGCCATACATGGAGAAGACTGGATCACCACCTAGATCTGCATATATGGAGCCGGCCAGCAACTCTACATCTGACCTCAAACCTCAAACCCTTATGCTGCACTAATGGAATCAGGCAATTGGTAGTTGTCAAACGGCAAAACCTGCTGGTCGGCACGGAACAGTAAAAAGATTAAATATTTAAACATTGATGCCGTCTGCCGTTACCGCCGGTTCCGTCTTGTTCCGTTTACGGTTCTGCTCCCATCCACTATAATGAGTGTCGTTTGCCGTCTTCCGCTTGCCTGATCCCATGTGAATGCAGCATATGGAGCTGACCTGTTCTGACATTCCATATGTTGATCCTTCCCCATCCATCCTTCCTCTTCAATGCCTCCCTTTTGACTCTTACCTGTCCATTCAAACTCTAGACAGGCCCGCCCCAAAGTTATTAGTGCAGTCATGCCTGGCAACCGGCAAAAACTAGAGTTCTCAACAGGCCCGAAAATTAAGGCCCGGCCCTACCTGGGCCCTAATCAAACCCTGTACAGAGTACACTCAAGACACTGCCCCGCTGCCACCCTTAGATCTCCATATATGGAGCTGACCTGTTATGACATTCCATATGTTGATCTGACCTCATCAAACCCTGTACACTCAAGACACGGTCCATATGGCCAGTACAGAATTCATTCCATATGTTGATCTGACACCCCATGCCAAAGCGCCAGCCTCGCCCAGCAGCCACCCAGGCGGATGCGTGCAGCCGTGCACGCGATCTCGCCCTTTAGGCCTTGGTCGCTTCTCGCCCTCAGGGCGTCTTACTGGTTTAATAGTATATGTATTATTACCATCTCTCAGTGTCTTAACAGTGTTGGACCCCAGGAAGAATAGCCATGCTTTTGCAAGTGCTAATGGGGATCCATAATAAAGAATAGTAAAGTAAATCTACAATTAATGCCAATTTCCACAGTCCCCATGTGTTGTCACTGTAGTGTATAGTTGATATTAACTGGCTCACCTGCCAGTGAGGAGCCCTCGTCTGGAGGATGAAGCACGACTTCAAGCAAATAATAATAGGAAATTCATGGGGGTCTGGATGTTCCGGGGACCCCCAAACGGTAACTCTGTCATTTCTCGACCGTTTCGGACGCGGGGCAGCTCCCCGGAACCGGGCAGGCACCCTGGGCGCGTTCCTGGGGGTCTGGATGTTCCCACAAAGTACACTACAATACAGTACAGAGCACCGTAGAGTACAGTAACTATAACAATAAATGTATAGTCCCACCGCTCAGTTCACACAGGTGTGATTTTTTTAGGCACATCAAGCAAGGCAGCTGTGGAGGACCTGAGGGGGCGGTTTGGGACATATCTAGGCAGGCAGTCATGTAGGTAGGAAGGTGCAAGACCATTGCACTTTATAAACAAGTAAAATTATCAATCCTAAAACATGTAATGTATGTAATATGTTAATGCATGTGTGTAATGCATGTGTGTAACTTGTATATGTCTTCATGTCTTGATGAAATTATTACATAATGGAAACAAGCCCTTGAGCTTTTTGTGTTATGCTTTTATCATATTGTAAAACTTTTCCCCCGTACTTTTTTGCAAACTGATAATAAAGTATTCAATCAATCAAAAACGTAACTATGTCTGTGAGTAGGCCTAACTATTGGAACCATGCAGTCATTGTTCATTGTCATGATGTATCGGTGGATTCAGCTACACAGAAGCAGAAGTGTGTTGAAAGTTGAGATACTGCAGGCATAAACATATTATTATAGGCCTAATTCATTTTCATTAAATTCATCTCATCTCATTCATTCACTATATCAATTCTCTTTTTACATTGCCTATAAAGACTGTACATGAGGATTTGTGAATTTGATTAATAAATAAATGTATGTATGTATGTGTATGTATATATATATATATATATATATATATATATATATATATATATATATATATATATATATATGAATAATCCTCCTTGCACAAGACTGTAGGCCTAGGCTATAATATAGCATTTCAAAGAGTGAGGTTTCCCCCTACTGGATGTTAAAGATACTTTTGATTGATTGATTGAAAATTGTATTAACACTTTATATTACATTTGTAGAATGGGTATAGTTCAAGGAAAGTACAGGTCAATACAAGATCTGCTAAGAGGGTAAAACTAGAAAGCTAAAAAGCACTAAGACTTGTTTACAATTCATAAGAACATTTAAATACATACAAATATACAATTCAATGCTAAATAAATAACTAATATACACAGAAAAAAAGGCCATGCAGTTTCGAATACGTCATCTCTACTTAGTGATCGCTGGTTCATCTATTTAACCTATTTAATCTATTTGACAAGAGGCATTTTGTTCCACAGATGAGATAAATATTGTGAAAATATAGCAGTGAATATAGCTGGCTATGCTTACAATGCCTTGGGGCGTTATTTTTACATTTCCTCTTTCTAAGGTATTGTTTCACAATTTGGGCAATGTTTTTGTGTATACTTTTGTATAGGCCTACTTACATTTCACAGTATTCAAAACCTCTTAAAAGTCCTTAAATTGTCACTGCAGAAACAGATACCAGTAGACACCAATACTGTATGTTGGTTTATTTACTGTTGAGTGAGAAAACAATGTTGGACAGTTATTACAAAGTGCCAAACGAATTCCTCCCATTTCTATAATCTGCAGTTGCTTGCACATGCATTTACATAGTGCACACAAAGTTCCCAACCATCCATCATCCCAATATTTCTATCCACTTCATTTGTGATTCATTGAGGCGAATGCTGATTTTCTTTGTGCTTTTTTTTGCTGTGTCATGCTCAAAACAGTCAAAAGTGTCCATTCCTCACTTTTGCAGCATTCATTGAATCTGACAGCCGAATGTTCTTTGCAGGAAATCAGCTCTGCACTTGTTTTGTATTTTGAAATGATGAGAGTTCTAAACACACACACAGACACACGCACAGACGCACGCACGCACGCACGCACGCACGCACGCACGCACGCACGCACGCACACACACACACACACACACACACACACAAACAAACAAACAAACAAACAAACAAACAAACACACACACACACACTTATCAAAACAAAACATGTCCGTATGTCTGTCTCTGCGTCTGTATTTAGGGTGGAATCTCTCGCATGTATGCTGTTTGTGGACTACAGATTCTAAAACACTAAAATTTGTCCCAGCAAAACTTGACACAAAACTCCGAGACCTAGGGCTACACCCGATAAGCATGTGCGACTGGATACAAGACTTCCTGTCAAACCGACACCAAGTGGTGAGAATGGGCAGCATCACATCTGACTAAGCCTCAACACTGGAGCACCACAGGGATGTGTGCTGCTCCCTGTACACATATATGACTGCAAAGACACACATGACTCCAACACATCATAAAGTATGCAGACGACACGACGAGATCAACACACTGGCACTCTGGTGCCAGGAGACCCACCTCGCCATCAACGTCGACAAGACCAAAGAGCTGATCGTGGACTTCAGGTGCGCAAGTGCGCATGGCCTACCGGCATGCGCACTGCAAGCCTCTCCAATTGATCCAGAATGCCGCAGCTCGCTTGGTCTTAGGACTTGGGAGTTAAAAACTCTGATGCTGGCCTTCAAAGCAACCAAAGGTATGGCACCCCCGTATCTTCAAAGTCTGATCGGACCCTACAAACCTTCCCACGTGCTCAGATCAGCCAACGCAGGGAAGCTGGTAGAACATTCACTAAAAACGCTGGGACAACACTCCACACATCCCAAACTCTTCTGGCTCCCAAACTATGGAACGCACTTCCCATTGCAATCAGAACTGCAGACTCACTCCCAAACTTCCTCTGTAGTCTCCATCTTAGCCCGTATAGCACTACTAGCCTCGACGACCTTACATGCTTATGAAAATGCTCAACTAACTTGCTCAACTAATTTAGATAGCATTTTAATACATATAGCACTCTATAGTGTATACGCAAATACGTATATAGATATTCCACTGTTAGACCAATGTTAGGTTCTTAGCTTAAGTATGATTCTTGATGACTATTTTTTATGTTTTTTTTATGTATTTGATGTATTACCATTGTTCTTGCTTACTGTAAATCGCTCTGGATTAAGAGTGTCCGCTAAATGCCTAAATTGTAAATTGAAATAGTAAATTGTGACCGCAGAGAGAATATCCTCGTCGATGGCGCTGCAGTCAGTGGAAGGGTCAGCAAGTTCAAGTTCCTCAGAGTACACAAACTACACATCAAGGAGGAGCTCACATGGGAGACACACACATGTGAGGAAAAACGCTCAGCAACGACTGTACTGGCTCCGACGAGTAGATCACCACATCCTCAGGCTGTACTACAACAGCTCAGTTGGGAGGCAAGGTGACAATAAAGCAGATTCTGATTGTGAAGATAGATGTGCCTGTAAACGTTATATCAACATATCAAGCATCTAAAGTAAACTAATCACCATGGCAACATGCTCCCAGCCAGGGTAGACATCATATTTGGACAGGCCTAGTGATGTCATGCTACATCATGAATTATATTTATAATGGCTCACCGAACTCAAACGAGCAATTTGTGTGATCCGTGCTAGACCTCTCTCTCATCAGATTTAATTGGTTTGAGGAACTCACAGCTATTGTACGTAGTCAGTGTTGTGACAGCGGAACTGAACAGGCAAAGACAAACAAGTGTGTTTTGTTATATTTTTACTGTATTTCCAATAAACTAAACTATAAGATGGAGGTTGAGCAAATCAAGACTCTGTCTGGCCCAGCTCTGGCCAAGGCTGTCAGTTCTCTGCTCGAGGCGCCAAACCTCTATGTCTTCTCCGACATCCTGGAACTGCCCAATGTCAGAGAGTTGGAGAAAGGTCCCCATGCTCCAGTGTACCAACTCCTCAAACTCTTTGCTTATGGAACCTACAGTGACTACAGACAAAGGGCCGCATCCCTTCCAGAGTTGACCCCTGCGCAGAGGAACAAGCTTCGCCACCTGTCCATCATCAGCCTGGCGTCCAATCAAAAGTGCCTGCATTACTCTCTGCTGCTGCAGCAGTTGGAGTTGAAGAACGTGCGCGAACTGGAGGACCTGCTGATCGAGGCCTTGTACTGCCGCGTCATCCAGGGCAAGTTGGACCAGCGCAACCAGCAGGTGGAGGTGGACTGCAGCAAGAGCCGAGACCTGGGCCCCAACGCGCTCCCCGGCATCGTCAACACACTGCAGGAGTGGTGCACAGGGTGTGACGCAGTGTTGAGCGGCATTTCCAAGCAGGTTAATAGAGCGAACCTTGAAAGAAAGAGACAACAGAAAAAGAAGAATGAGGTCGAAACACAGGTTAAAGAATTAAAGAAAAAGACCAGGTCCGGGTCCTGGATGGGATTTGGAATTGGACCATCGCGCGGCGGATTTAGAAGATGATCTGTGCACGATAGTTTGGGGAAGAGTGATCTGTGGATCTGGGAATCTTATCTTAACCCTATGCTATAGTTGACTGGCATCCCTCAGGGTACTTAACTAGGTCCACTCACCCGCCCCCTCCTCAACACCAATTCTCTTCAAAGTTGTTGTGACCTGTAGAATCTTCCATTGTATACCGACAATGTTTTGACCCAGAATTGGGCTTTAATTCACAAAATGTGAGAAAAAAGATCATAATAATAAAAGGTGCAAAACGTGTGCAGCATCTCAGACTTCATGTGGCGAGTCTGCAAAGTCAGTCATCTATGTCAGTAGTATTACGTCAGTCATCTCCATATTTAGTCATATTTCAGCCGTATTTGACCGCCAATGACTGCACTGCTCCTGTATGGCCATCATCTCGAAATGGACGTCATTTCCATGATCGCATCGTGCGTCATATGTGATCATATCATAGCTACATTTTTAAAAGGTTAAATACTTAAAAAAAATATTTCAAAAAGTAACAAAAATAGCCTCCCTGCTATTCCTGAAGAAAAGGAGAAACGAATTGAATGACGATTAACTAGGCTTAGAGTTGAAAGTATGACAAGGATGCAAAAGTTTTGAGGGAAACAAAGTATAACAAATAATGAGAAGAACATATATAACTGGGCTCTCTCCATAGATTGAGGCCAGTAAATAAAAAATTATAAAAACAATCACACTTATATGTGAAAAGTGCCTTTGTTTTCTTTTGTACATCATATGCCTCGGGTGCATGCTTAAAGCAAACATAAATAGTCTATAGAGCGACGCAGTCCCGCCCCCTCATGACGACGCCAGGCCAAGGAAATAATTCCCAATGCATTTTCCCCATAGACATTTCATAAAGTATTTATTTAAAGACCTTTTAAGTGTCGTACAAAGCCAACTCGATGATGCTGATTTTTGATATTTTATGATGTATACTTGACAACGCATTGAGAATGTCCAGTCCATGTCTGGGCATGCCTGTCAGAGACACAACTTGAACTTAATTTCATGTTTGTTTTTTTTGAGGGGCGCTAGCCCCTCCTATATAGGTAAGGGTAAGTTTATTCGGTGTTTTTAAAAGAACAAAGGAAGCACATAATACATACATATGCATATACATTTATACATACATATAAATCTACATACATGCGGTTGGATCCAAAAGTGGCACCGAAAAGGTGTAGGCTGAAGCCAAGGCTTATGCTGCCTACCCTTTGTGAACATGGCCTGGTTTTTTATGACAATACTTTTTTTGTTTGTTTGGACATTATATGTAGGGGTGCTAGCCCCTCCTATATACAGGTTTAATGTTTGTCTTTAGTTCAATGTTTGTTTAATAAACGCCATTGACAATGAAGGGAAAACTTACGTCATATTGTCTCTTTATTGTTAATGGCATTTGTTTGTGTTAATTATTGGCACTGTTTGTTTTACATCACCATTGCATCACCTAATGATTAGGTGATGTCATGTCTAAGTCATGTTGATTAGTTGATTTAGACTTTAATATTAATATTTGTGCCCCTCACTTCACACGGGTGTGATTTTTTATTTGGTTTGTTGCCAGAATGACAGCATTACATCGTCATGGTTACACCAAAGGTTGGACAGAGCTACCTAACCGTTCTAGCTCTGGGACTCTACGATGGAAACCATATATAGGATACCCAGAACCGCCCAGGATAACCATACAAGGAAGTACGGTACACACCATATATGGACATAAGTACAACGTATCATTCAATCTGGCGTCATAGACTGGTTTAGATGGATTACTCATGTCTCTACCATAAGACTTTGTTTGAATTCAGTTAAATCTGTTTAACCTGTAGAATCAAATGCACCTGTTTGAGGTACTTACTGTATTGTATGTATAATGATCATCAATAGAGAAGAGAGGCAGATATCTCCCCTTGTGTGTATTGTACGTATATTGTCTTGTTACTTGCGCAAGCAGAGCGCGTCCAGGGCGATGTTTGATGTGTATGCGCCATGCCAGCGTATGACGTAATGACTACTTGTGCTTGATATGGCAGTGGTGTCAGATTACATACATGTATACATAGGGGCATTACCTTCAATCCTCCCGACACCAAAACATATCGTCATTACGTCACCATCGAAAACCAATTACACCCTGGCATTGGGTCCTTTAATCCACATCTTTATTACGTCATCATTGAGAGCTAGTTATACCAGTTGTACCCTGACGTCATATGCTGCTACGATACAAAACGGGGCATACGCAAAGTAACCACATTATACCGCTAATCAACGTACAAATTACATATACATAGAGGCATTTCCTTTAATCCACCCGACACTGATCGACGTATACGTCACCATCGAAAGCCGTCACTCATCCGTATTAATTACAACATTATGTTACTACTTTTTTACCTCCAAAAACTAGGTACCGTAGCAAATAGCTAGTTGAATTGTGGGTTTGAGCTCACATGGCCTTTTGATGTAAATAAAAAGGGGGGGTAACTACCTGTCAGTGGGGAATGTTGGCTGGGAGGAGGAGTAGGACTAAGGCCCTATACGTCCTATCTGGGGGGGGGGGGGGGGGGGGGGGGGTAACCTAAGGATGAATACAAAATGAATATCAACATCTTAAAACCAAAATGTTGAATTGTGTGTTTGAGCTCACATGCCCTTTTGATGTAAATCAAAAGGGGGGGTAACTACCTGTCAGTGGGGAGTGTTGCGGCTGGGAGGAGGAGTAGGACTAAGGCCCTATACGTCCTCTCTGGGGGTGTTGGCTGATGAATGAATATCAACATCCTAATACTTCCTAATACTGGGGGGTCAAATTATGAAAGGCAATTCCTGCTGTCAAAATATGACCCAGTCAAAAAACACTTTGTTTGAAATAGACACTCATGCTTTCTAAGGTGTGATTTGGGGTCCTAATCACACCTATGTATATGTATGTATATGTATACATATGTATATGTAATTTGTAAGTTGATTAGCGGTATACTGTGGTTACTCTGCGCCCCGTTTGATGTGTATATGTATCATAGCAGCATATGATGTCAGGTATAACTGGTATAACTAGCTCTCAATGATGACGTAATAAAGATTTCTCAGCCTCTCTACTCTGTGAAATAACGGTTTCAATATTGAATTATTAGGTTTAGCTATGTGCTACGTACCTAGTTTTTGGAGGTATGTTTCAGTGTCGGGGTGGATTAAAGGTAATGCCCCTATGTATACATCTATGTAATCTGACACCAATGCCATATCAAGCACAAATTAATCATTACGTCATATGCTGCCACGGGACATATGCATCGGAGCACTGGACAAAAAACATTATCCACCCGTCTACGGGTGGGCTGTATGCTTTGCTCTAGCTTAGATCAATACACTATAAGTTTAATACTATATTTGAACTATATTGTTTTATATTAATGTCAATTAGCTTTGGGCACGCCGGCCCACAGCTTCAGAACCACTGCTATAAAATGGTAAATGGTGCATTTATATAGCGCCTTTATCCAAGGCACTTTACAGAGATTGTGCATTATACATTCACCCATTCACACACCGATGCCGGCGGAAACCATGCAAGGTACCAACCTGCACATCGGGAGCAATTAGGGGTTCAGAGTCTTGCTCAAGGACACTTCGACACTGGCTCTGGGGGAGCCCGGGTTTGAACTGGGAACCTTGCGGTTACCATCCAGTCACTCTACCCCTGAGCCACCGTCGCCCCAGCTATAGCTTGTACACATTCGATTAAGGCCAGTCACAGCAATTACAACTGGCCTTGAAAACTAGGTAAGCGTGGCATTTCTGCAGGTAGGTGATTCCACTGTAGCAGTTGTAGAAGGAGTTGTTGTCATTGACGTTGCTATAGAGCCCATTAGGCCTCCCATCGCAGAAGCCGGTACGAGGCCAGTCGCAGCATTTACAGCTGTCTCTGTACACGAGTCCAGCACCGCATGCTTGGAGGTAGGTGAATTCATTGTAGCAGTTAACGTAGGAGTTGGAGTCTTTGGCGTTTGGGTAGAGGCCATTAGCCTTTCCTCTGCAGAATCCAAGGCCATGTGACACAGTGGTGGTGGTGGCAGTGGTAGTGATGGCATCAGTGGTGGTGGTGGCAGTGGTAGTGATGGCATCAGTGGTGGTGGTGGCAGTGGTAGTGATGGCATCATTGGTGGTGGTGGCAGTGGTAGTGATGGCATCAGTGGTGGTGGTGGCAGTGGTAGTGATGGCATCAGTGGTGGTGGTGGCAGTGGTAGTGATGGCATCAGTGGTGGTGATGGCAGCTGGGGTAGGGATCTTATTTATGATTACTGGTCCTGGATGAACGATGGGCATCGGATTGGGCGAGGAATCTGACAAATATAGGGATGGGACGATATGAAAATTACATAAAATAATCGTGACTAATGATAGTATTGCGATAATCCCTATTATTGGGGAAACATTCGAGCTAGCAGTCAGCTAATTAGGCTCACATGGGTCAAACACACACACAAACACACAGGCCAACCTGTGTCGTTTGTTGTTACTTTTTGGGTCAATGTATTCATTTCTTTATTAAGTACTGTGAAATAAGCGGTTTAATTGACGGTGCGGCGGTCATTGTGGAGAAATAAAGCCCTTCAGGATAAAACTTTGCGTCTGGGTGTTATCATGCTGTCACAGTTTTATTTCTCAACAATGACTGACGTGCCATCAATTATCCCTTGCATGTTTCAACATAAATAGTTGAAATATGGAGATTGCAAGGTTTCAACCCAACAATATGAATGCATGTTTTATTTACCTGAATCCAGTAGAGATCGCAGGTGGCTGATGAGGGGGTATCTGCCCTGGCCACACATTTCTCCAGTGAAATCATCCAAGTCGATAGCCCACACTAAGGCTCCTCCAAAACCGTTCTCCTTCAAGTACTTCACCTGTGGAGATTTTAATTTATCGTGAAATTGTCCTCCGTCATATATGGATTATTTGTTGATCTACAAATTCAGTACCACTTAAACCCTCTATACTTGATCAAACTGACCTGTAAAAGAGCACATTTGGTACATTCAAATTTCACTACACAAATCGAGTCGCAAAAATAGCAGATCTAAAACGAATTAAATGTAACTTAATTTAAAAAAACTATTGTCAAAACTAACAAACTAAACTATAATGGAAAAGGGCTGGAGCCATGGCTAATATAATGATATCTTTCATTTAAGATTAGATCGTAAAGCTGCTGTATATTACCTTGTTTGCAAAACTCTGTTTGTTATCAAATCCCAACCATTCTTTTCCTTTGGTGGCATAAGGAACCATTTGCTCATCAATCCGGTGGACAGCCGCCCCTCGGAGGAAGCTACAGATCTGTTGGAAGAAGGACAATGTATCTTATATCTATCAAATACAATCAACAAGAATTGTTCCCATAATCGTACCTATCCATATTTCAACCTTTAACATTTTCACAGTGTTTTTCCCCATGAAAATATCGTATTTCCTCGTGCAACAGTATTGTGCAAAAGTAGCAAAATCAGCAAATCTACAAACTCACAACATGTCTGCTTGTAACACGTGAGATTTTTTAGATCTGCTATTTTTGCTACTTTTGAAACAAGTTCAATTGGTTACATGTGTGGGTTTTATATACTGTATAATCGCACCAATGAAAAGCAATGGATCCATTGGAACACAGCTTCTTTTTCCCATTTCCTACACTTTTGGACATACAAGGTTTCCACCCAACCGCAACATAGCAAGCTTCAACATTCACTCACCTCATAGTAAGACATGAATCCAGCTTCTCCTGTATAGAGTCCAGCAGAGCCAGCACCGCTGGCTGGTGAGCCGAGAGCAGCATCTGCTGACCATGTGTGGAACGTGCGTCCGTATGTAGCGAAACCAAGCAGGAGTTTTTCAACAGGAGCTCCTTGCTCTCTCCAGTAATTCATGGCAAAGTCCTGGTGGCAAAATGTAAACAGATATTCAGTCGCTCGTCACGTGGATCAGTGATTCCTTTTTAATGTCAAGGTGCCCCCAGTTTGATATGCATTACCAAGGGTCTTCAACATTTTTTCAGGCCAAGGATCAGCTAAGGGAGACATGAAGCAGGGACCCCCACGTCATATTGTATAAACTGTGTGGCAGATTAACCTTTTGTATAGTATTCATAGGTAGCTTTTCAGACATTTAACCTCTTAAACACATGATACCTATAGTCAGCTTAAATTTTGGCTTTGTACTTGGTCTGCTCTTTTTTCCACCTAGAGCTATTTTTGCCAAATGTTTCCTCCGAAATAGGGATGCTAGGGTTCAAGTGTTTAATGTAAATTAAAAAGAAAAATGAAAACACGTTCCTATCGCACAAAGATCTGCCGCCCTCCTAGTAACTTTAAGGTCCCCATAGAGGTCCCGGACCCCTTGTTGCGTCTGGGTCTTATCATGCTGTCACAGTTTTATTTCTCAACAATGACTGACGTGCCATCAATTATCCCTTGCATGTTTCAACATAAATAGTTGAAATATGGAGATTGCAAGGTTTCTGGTAAAGTGTGTAATGTGAGTTGTGAGATTCTACTCACCACATTTTTAGTATCTTCATCTTGTGAAGAAGTGAGAGGACTGTGGTGCCCGGTGGTTTTCTCCCATGCTCCGTGGAAGTCATAAGTCATGACATTAATAAAGTCCAGGGACCTGTTACACACACAATGACACACAGTTATGTAATTAAGTCAAGTAAAATGTTGCAATGTTGGAATAGAACTTTATAATTATCATTCTTATAATCACTTATAATCACCATGCATGCATCATTATAGTTATAATGCGTTATGAAAGTATTATAATGTATTACAAACAGTATAATTGTAATACACTGTGACCAAAATGGTAAAAGTCTGAGTGATCCAGAAAGTATTGTAAGTCACTATCTATGCATAACTATATGTATAGAGTGTTATAAGCAGAGTATTTGCATTAGTAAGTTTCAAATGCATTGCATTATACTTGGGATACACAGTACATGTTGGTGAAAAGGCTGTGAACTCACCTAGCAATCTGAGCGACCTCATAACCATTGTCAATGTTTGCCTTCCCAGCAGCCACTGCAGCTGTGAGCATCAGTCTGGGCCTTTCAGTCAGATATCCTTCCTGCTCAAAGGCAGAGCGTAACTCCTACATCCAAACACAATAATGGGTCATAATGAATGATAATAGTAACAGTACAGTGGTTCTAAAAACTCTTGAGCTAAAAAGTTTGTGTATCAGACAGTGTTAGCAGACCTGGCAGAGCAGTGTGAACCTGTGTTTGTCCTCCGGGGGGCTTCCTCTGGCCCCTGGATACTCCCAGTCCAAGTCCAGTCCGTCAAAGCCATGCCGTCTCAACAGTGTAATGGCTGACGTGATGAAAGTCTGCCGGCTGGCAGCCGATGACACCATTCTGCTGAATCTACACAACACAACACCTCGAATGTTTATGGTTTTATTGAATGACAGCTAGATGCACAGTGCTTATCCAACAGGCAACAACCTCATGATGACTACAGTATGTACTGCTTTTGAACTTACTGTGCAGATCCAAAGTTCCAGCCGCCAACCGCCAGCAGAGTTTTCAGACCAGGATTGCTGCAAAGTAGACATGCAAACATTTAATGAATGACACAGAACATGTGCAGTGCACGCCACCTTCCATTTCAGTACTTTTTCCATCGCTGCCTATAGGGTCCTTGAAATTAAACTCACCTATGCTTGAGTCCATTGAAGTCCTTGTAGAGATCCTCGTCATTCCACTCATAGGTGGCCAGCTGGTTGTGTTGGTTGACGACGGAGAAGGCGTAGATCAGATGGGTGCACAGGTTGGGGTCAATGTTGGCAGGCAGGAATCTGCCAGCACCCGGTCTGTACTGGGCCCAGTTGCCGAAGTAGCACAGCAGTGGTTTGGAGGAAGACACTGTTGGAGTGAGTGAGTGAGTGAGTGAGTGAGTGAGTGAGTGAGTGAGTGAGTGAGCTACTATTAATAAAATACAAAATACAGTATACAGGATATGGGATAAACAAGTGAAATTAGAAGTGTTGAGAAACAGAAGTGAGAAGACAACATTGGAACTGGAACACTGTCAAATTGAAATTGAAGCTTAGAAATGGGTTCTCTCTCTCTCTCTCTCTCTCTCTCTCTCTCTCTCTCTCTCTCGATCTCTCTCTCTCGATTGGATGAAACTGACAACACACCTGCAAATGTAACCAAACGCGAAGCCACATTGTCTGATTAAATGCGCCGTTGGAATTACAAAGCGGAGGAAGACCACTGTTAATACTAAATGAACACTTACTGTAATAGAACTTTAAGCTTTCAACGGAAAAATATCACTTTACAGCTTTACCTTTCAATTCTTATTGATTCAAATGGAATGAATAAATGGATACATACCATCTTGAAGACATGATAAAAGGGTTAGACCTGAAAGAAAATACAGTTGAGTAACTGCACTATACATTACCACCTTATAATGTTAAGGAACATTTAGATTTAATTTAATTGACAATGACTTCAACATTGATTTCAACCTACCAGCCACGATGGTTAGGCCTAGTACAGCCATGGTTTATTATTACCGCAGGACTATCCTTAGTGATCTGCATTAAAGGAATGACGTGAAGTGGTTATTACTTAGTCAAGGAGGTTTCATTAAAGCAGTGTGGTGTTGGTGGTGCGGGGGGGGGGGGGGGGGGTCACCACTCACCACTCACCAGATATCAGTGAAGTGACAATTTAAGGACTTTTACACCTTTTTAATATCCCAAAAAACAAAGGAAAAAAAGGAAAGACCATTACTGCACCAAAGTAATCATCAAACTATACTATACAAACTGGTCAAACATTGGCCAAATTCTCAAATAATATAAGAAAGAGTCAACAATTCTGAAAATAACCAATATACAAGCACACAACACCTTGGAGACACAAAGGAGACTTTCAAATTTGGGCAGTATTATGCGTGTCTTAAATACCAGGTCTTATGACTTAACTTAAGACCTGGGGGTGTGGTCAATGCCATTTGGCTATTCTCAGTGGCCAAATGGCATTGATCACGCCTCCAGGTCTTAAGTTAAGTAATAAGACCTGGTACTTAAGACACGCATAATACTGCCAAAATTTGTGTCTCCATACAGGACCTGCTGGTCATAAAATTATTGGCTTCTATTCTGTACACCTGTGTAACACTAATCAACATAATAATGCCACCAATGCTGTTCCCATGCAGGTGTAACGGGTTAAATGATGATGAAATGATGATGATGAAATGATGATGAATTCCTGTTCTGTTCTTTGACTATATATAGAAGTGTCTATTTGTACGTCTCTAAATGTTTTGATGAATTGAACAAGGTGGACCCTCTTGTAAACAAGTGTAATGCTCAATTGGGTCTTTGTATTGAGTTTGTGCTTGAAATGTATTGTAATTCTGCAAACTGTTAATACATATTTCAATCAATCAATCAATCAAATAAAAGGATCCATGACTTACCTGTTTCTTAGTGAGGGACTGGTCCTGCTTGTGAGACAACTGGGATCATCTGTGTGCTTTAGCCTATACTGTAGGAGGACCAGACATCACAGCGTTTGTGTTTGGTATAGGTAGCTGACAGTAAGGGGTGTGTTTGTGTGTGTGTGTGTGTGTGTGTGTGTGTGTGTGTGTGTGTGTGTGTGTGTGTGTGTGTGTGTGTGTGTGTGTGTGTGTGTGTGTGTGTGTGTGTGTGTGTGTGTGTGTGTGTGGGTGTACGCGTGTGGGGCGTGTGGGGTGTGTGTGTGTGTGTGTGTGTGTGCGTTTGGTATTAGGTAGCGGACAGTAAGGACGTGGCCCACGCTGAGGTACAGACACACCTTTGTAATCTCATGTGGGTCATCAGGTGTTTGGTTATGCAGCGTAAACAATCTTACAAACAAACGTATCACCTGCACAGAATTTCGTGACAAAAAGTAGCTCATCATTATTATGTCTATGGTGTATTTTTATGGAACAAACGCTTTGCAGATTGAAAGAGGATAATTCAAGCTTGCCTTACAGCTGCAATGTTGTTGAGTTTAACAAGCGGATCAGACTTTTCTATTTGGATGAATGGGCTAGCTAGCTCAAGGGAGGGTGTTGCAAATTGCGGCTAGTTGTGACTGTGTATAATCTCTTGGGACAATGACAGTTTGGTTTGGTGTTCGTTGCATGTTGAGCCAAGGGTGGCCCCAGTGTCACTGCCTTCTTAACACGTAGACAGAATAACAAGTTTGTTAAGTCAACATCAGTGGTTCCCAAACTGGGGATCGGGGCCCCCAGGGGGGTCCCCGAATGATTTTGGGGGGTCACCAGATAATTAACTTAATGTGCAACATTGTTTTCTCACTCAACAGTAAACAACACAACATACAGTATTAGTGTATGCAGTACATCTGCACATTTCTAAAATGACATGTAAGACCTTTTTAATTTAATACAAAATTGGCCAAATTGTCAAATATTACGTAAGAAAGAGGCAAACATTGTGAAAATAGCTGATCTACAAGCTCAAAACACACATTTTCACAAGCACAGCCTTCTTCGGGGTATGAAACTATGAATACATGAACATATCCTGAAGGAGGCTGTGCTGGCTGCTACACGTGGGTTATCTTATCCCTGTTTTCAATTTCTATTATGAACTATAGCTATACTTCAATAAAGGCTTTTTAACTTCTTTCACCACAAGAGTGCCTTGTTTACCTTTTCCTTATAGTTGCAAGTTTTCAGTCCCCCACCAAAGAGCACCTTGCTTCACTACACTTGTTTAGAACTTTCGAGCACGCAGAACTTTTCCTTTTGGTGGGGAGTTCCCATTCCCCAGTTTAAATGTGATTATTTTGGGGGTCTGCACTAGGCTGAAAAGGTTGGGAACCCTTGGTCAACATGACATTCATTTAAATAAGATCCTCATCCTCATACAACAGATTAAATGTTTGTTAAAAATATTGTATAACATTAAAAGTGGTATATTTTTGGTTTAAAACAAAATGTTTTGGTTGAAAAGTGTGTGTGTGTGTGTGTGTGTGTGCGTGCGTGCGTGCGTGCGTGCGTGCGTGCGTGCGTGCGTGTGTGCGTGCGTGCGTGTTCGCACCAGAGACATGGGTACGTGACACAAAAGGCAATTCAGCCATATCTTCAGGGAGGACTTAAAGGTCTTTTAAGGTCTACTGTAGGCCTACTGTATTGTAGTGACTAATGTTGTTTGGGTGTTTGGATTGGACAGTATGTTGCAAGTTGCAACAAATATGTGGCAAACAGCTTTATGGAATCAGGACAGACTCATATTTATCCGTATCCGTATAAACCGATTTGTATTCGTATAGGCAATTCGTAACAAACAGTATGCAAGTGTAAATCAGATTTGTATCTGTAATGTACAATTCGTAACTCTTATTCTCAGATTCGTAATTCAAATGTTCACTTCTGTGTCTCAAATAACCACTTTCGTGTCTCAAATACCCACATCTGTGTGTCAACTTATACATTTTAGAAGGATATTTATTTGTGACTCTCCACTGAATTTTGTGAATAATTATGAGACTCTTTTACCTCGCTGTTAGTCATATGATTTGTAACTTGTAAGAACCAGATTTGTACTCGTATAGGCAATTCGTAACAAACAGTATGCAAGTGTAAATCAGATTTGTATCTGTAATATACAATTCGTAACACTTATTCTCAGATTCGTAATTCAAATTTTCATGTCTGTGTCTCAAATACCCACTTTCGTGTCTCAAATACCCACATCTGTGTGTCAACTTATGCAGTTTAGAAGGAGATTTATTTGTGACTCTCCACTGATTTTTGTGCGTAATTATGAGACTCTTTTACCTCGCTGTTTGTCACATGATTTGTAACTTGTAAAAAATAAAATCACCTATGCACGCAGAGTCATTTGTGTTTGTATCTCACATTTGTGTGTCAACTTAACTCAAATTTAGCTGTTAATTTGCACGGATGTGTGTGAGTATTTTTGAGACTGAGAGAACAGTCTCATAATTATCTGTATCTGTAACAACAGATTTGTACTTGTGAAGTGCAATTCGTAACTCTAATTGTCAGATGTATCTCAAATCTTAACATTTGTAATTCAACTTCGAAATTCTAAACGCAAATGTAGCTGTTAATGTCCACGGATGTGTGTGGCAATTTTGAGACTATTGTACCGTGGTGATTTCACACCAATCTGTGACTTGTGTAGGGAGCAGTATCGAGTACCTCCAGTAGATGGCGGTGTGGGTACCAGATCTTCGGCTCTGTATAATTAGCTAGGATTAGACTTCCTGTTTACTTCCGGGTTGGGAGCTAGCTAGGATAAGGCCTTCAGAATAAGAGGTTAAGACCTCGTAATTAATGTGTTCTTTTAAATGTCATACATTTATTTAAAAAAAAATGCATTTATGATATGTCTTTTTAAAATACGTATACTAGAGTACTTATATGTGCCCTAAAATGTTTTTACCGATTTAAAATGGCTATCCTATTAAATTGGACAGAATATGGCAAGAATGGTCAGAATAAGAGGTTAAGACCTCGTACTTAATAATACTTAATAATACTATTTGAATTGAAATCCTGAATATTTTTTCAATTTTTGAATTGTAAAGCTGAAAAGTAACATAAAATGGGAGACCTCTACAACACCACACCATCCGCTAAGCGGGAGAGGTGTAAAATAAAAAGTTACCGGGCCCCAGTGGGCTCAGAGGTCAAAAGTGTGCCATTTCCAGACCAGAGTGGACGCTGGACCAAAAACGTCTCTTCGTATCAACAGGTCTGACATATGCACGCGTTCGGGGAGACCTCCTCTATAAAAAGTATTTTGTCCAGCGTCCACTCTAGTCTGGAAACGTTTTTGACCTGAGCCCACTGGGGGCCTGGTAACTTTTTATTTTACACCTCTCTCGCTTAGCGGAGGGTGTGGTGTTGTAGAGAAGGTCACCTTTTTTATGTTACTTTTCAGCTTTACAATTTATTCAAAAATTGAAAAATATTCAGGATTTCAATTCAAATAGCAAAAAATAGCTGATCTACAAGCTCACGCGCCTCACTGCATATTGAGCTTGTAGATTGGCTATTTTTGCTCCAATCTGTATGTATGCAGTGTGGCCGTCTGGAGTGATTGTGGAAATATAGTGGCCCTCTCCACCATCAAAGTTGCCCACCCCTGAAATAGGTGACGCTGCTCCACAGTACAAGGGTATAGGAAAATGTGCCAAGACTGCAAAGTGTCCAATTTAATAGGATAGCTATTTTAAATCGGTAAAACATTTTAGGGCACATATAAGTACTCTAGTATACGCATTTTAAAAAGACATATCATAAATGCATTTTTTTTAAATAAATGTATGACATTTAAAAGAACACATTAATTACGAGGTCTTAACCTCTTATTCTGAAGGCCTTATCCTAGCTAGCTCCCAACCCGGAAGTAAACAGGAAGTCTAATCCTAGCTAATTATACAGAGCCGAAGATCTGGTACCCACACCGCCATCTACTGGAGGTACTCGGTACTGCTCCCTACACAAGTCACAGATTGGTGTGAAATCACCACGGTACAATAGTCTCAAAATTGCCACACACATCCGTGGACATTAACAGCTACATTTGCGTTTAGAATTTCTAAGTTGAATTACAAATGTTAAGATTTGAGATACATCTGACAATTAGAGTTACGAATTGCAC
Organism: Electrona antarctica; assembly: GCF_951216825.1. Taxonomy (NCBI): domain Eukaryota; kingdom Metazoa; phylum Chordata; class Actinopteri; order Myctophiformes; family Myctophidae; genus Electrona; species Electrona antarctica. Next base: position 32,144,847 of record NC_136807.1, read on the forward strand.
TTGCACAAGTACAAATCTGTTGTTACAGATACAGATAATTATGAGACTGTTCTCTCAGTCTCAAAAATACTCACACACATCCGTGCAAATTAACAGCTAAATTTGAGTTAAGTTGACATACAAATGTGAGATACAAACACAAATGACTCTGCGTGCATAGGTGATTTTATTTTTTACAAGTTACAAATCATGTGACAAACAGCGAGGTAAAAGAGTCTCATAATTACGCACAAAAATCAGTGGAGAGTCACAAATAAATCTCCTTCTAAACTGCATAAGTTGACACACAGATGTGGGTATTTGAGACACGAAAGTGGGTATTTGAGACACAGACATGAAAATTTGAATTACGAATCTGAGAATAAGTGTTACGAATTGTATATTACAGAGACAAATCTGATTTACACTTGCATACTGTTTGTTACAAATTGCCTATACGAGTACAAATCTGGTGCGTGCATAGGTGATTTTATTTCTTACAAGTTACAAATCATATGACTAACAGCGAGGTAAAAGAGTCTCATAATTACTCACAAAATTCAGTGGAGAGTCACAAATAAATATCCTTCTAAAATGTATAAGTTGACACACAGATGTGGGTATTTGAGACACGAAAGTGGTTATTTGAGACACAGAAGTGAACATTTGAATTACGAATCTGAGAATAAGAGTTACGAATTGTACATTACAGATACAAATCTGATTTACACTTGCATACTGTTTGTTACGAATTGCCTATACGAATACAAATCGGTTTATACGGATACGGATAATTATGAGTCTGTCCTGATTCCATACAGCTTGCAGTGACGTACTTTCATTTGTCTTTGGTTACTCATTGACATGAGTTCTTTGACAAACAATTACATTTCCCTTTTTACATTTCCTCTATTTTGATCCCATGAATCTGTAGGCGGCCAGACATCTATTGTATAAGAGGGGTTGTCTGTGTGTCTGCATGTGTACCTGGAAGTAATCTGTGTATTGGGAACTCATCTCGCAAAACACTGGACCACCAACTCACCCCATTAAAAACACCATGAACAAGCTCATTCTGCTTGCAGGTAAGCCATTTATACTTAATTTAACAGACTGAATATTCTTGAAGTCTAAATCTAATTTCTGAATCTTTCTACGTTTGAAGGTCTGTGCATCAGCCTGGGCAGTTTAGGTGAGTCTATTAAATGGAATGTTTAAATATGCAATCTTTGATAACACTGTTACCATCGCTAAACATCTAAATTAGCCTATATAAACATAGATTTGTTGCAGTCGCACACAGTCGCACACATGCAAGCCACACATGCAAGCCACCCACACATGCACACACACACACACACGCACACACGCACGCACGGATGCACGCACGCACGCACGCACGCACGCACACACGCACACACACACACACACACACACACACACAGTCACACAATTGCGTCTTATCCATTTGAGATAGATCTGTGCATCTGAATTTTGGGGAAAAGGCCTTGCATTGTTTGTATGAATATCAATCAATCAACTATTGTTTCACTGTTTCAGGTTCCTCGTACAGGCTGGGCTGTTACTTCACCAACTGGGCCCAATACAGACCTGGACAAGGGAAGTTTTTACCTGCTAACATCGACCCCAACCTCTGCACCCACCTGTTCTATGCCTTCGCTCAGATTAATGATGCCAATGAGCTTGTCACCTTTGAATGGAATGACGAGACACTCTATAGGTCCTTTAATGGACTTAAAGACAGGTTGGTCCTTTCCTCTACAATAATTAATTTGAGCAGTTAAACAATTGAATTCATTATCCTCTTAATCCTCTTATCCTCTTTCCTTTTCCTTCTTTTAAAATAATTACAATGCTCACAATGCTTGAGACGTTGATTAATTTAAAAAAATGCATGGTGAAGATTTTGACCTACAGTGGTTAAAGAGAGGTTGGTCCTTTCTCCCACCATAATGGGCGGGTAATTATACATTTCTATGGAAGATAACCATTGCTGTAATCATCGTGGTAGATGTTGGATACTCACAATGACACTTTTCATTCAACGAATTAAACTGTGCTTGTATCTTCTCATAGGAATCCTAATCTCAAAACACTGTTGGCGGTTGGTGGATGGAAGTTTGGCTCTGAAAAGTGAGATACTTGACGTGGTCCGCATATAATCTTTAAAATGTGTATGATGATATGCCCTCTTGACAACCTTCATCAATGTATTTACTGTTTGTTCCAGATTCAGCAGAATGGTGTCAACCCCAGGCAATAGAAATACATTTATCCAGTCCTCCATAACTCTGCTGAGAAAACATGGTTTTGATGGTTTAGACCTGGACTGGGAATATCCAGGAGCACGAGGAAGCCCTGTGGGGGACAAACAGAAGTTCACCTTGTTATGCAAGGTCAGGCCAGCAGGAACATACAAATGTCTTGTTTTTACTGTGTAAAGACTATTTTCACAATATGTTAGTGCGTCAATATTGTTGTGTCGATATCTGACTAATCCACATGATTCATTTAAGTAGGCTACATGAACCCTATCGTCCCTATTCTGGCCATGCCATTGCCATCAAACGACTAATGGATTAATTGTTTCACAGGTCTTGTTGTTTCATGTATAACACACTGTGTGTGTGTGTGTGTGTGTGTGTGTGTGTGTGTGTGTGCGTGTGTGCGTGCGTGCGTGCGTGCGTGCGTGCGTGCGTGCGTGCGTGTGCGTGCGTGTGTGCAACCTATAGGAACTGCGACAGGCCTATGAGACAGAGGGAGCAGCCACTGGTCGCCCCAGACTAATGCTTACTGCTGCGGTGGCAGCTGGGAAAGGGACCATCGATGCTGCTTATGAAATAGCAGAGATTTCTAAGTATGTATAAGAGTTAAGAAGATTAAATGTCTGTAGAAATTTGATGGCTAAGTCTGGATGTGGGTAAACTGACACCTCACTTCCATTTCGTCAGGTACGTGGACATGATCAACGTGATGACGTACGACTTTCATGGCTCCTGGGAGAACGTTACAGGCCATAACAGTCCTCTGTACAACGGCTCCCAAGACACTGGAGACCTCGTTTACTTCAATACAGTGAGAATTCACCTTTGGTTGTGTTTCTTTTTTTTTTATTCTTTATTTAGGGACATCCACAATCATCTAATATACATTTGAAAACATGTACCCAATCCAGGAAAAGGGAACCTAAGTCAACAGCTGCTACGTCACTGACACAGTGCAACACACACTGCAACACACTGCAACACACTACAGTGACGTCAGAGACTTACCCTCCGCGTCGATCCACGGCTATCTCCTCATGTCGCGCAGCACACTGACACTCAACACCACCCCCGGAACAATTGTCATTGCACTGCCACTAAAGCCGGCTGCCTTCCACACTCACAAACAACATCAATATCAATAATAAACACAACAACGCCACAAGCACCGACACCCCCGCACGCACACTCACACACGGGCCACGGAACACTGTTGCCACGTCTATGAAAACAAGCCCAAAAAAAATGCCATTCAACACGCTACTTACACACACTACCACTCGCTTACAATACGCGGACCTGGCAACACTACATCCCCTCTCCCATTTGCTCAAAGCCAACCACGTGACCCACGAGAGCTTTTATGTTACTGCAACACCGGAAGTTACACGCTACACACACACACATTAGAAGAACAACACGAACACGACACTACACTCACACACACACACACGGGCCACTGTTGCCAGGTCTATGAAAACAGGCCCAGAAACAAGCAAACAGACCCAGAAACAAAGCCTTTCACCACGCTACTTACACACACTACAACTCGCTTACAATTCACGACCTGGCAACATTGTTCCCCGTCTTCCACAACACACACAGTCCCACACAGACACACACACACTGATTCGGACTTGGATGGACAGCGGCGCGATTACATACATACACCGTTTAATTCAGGCAAACACGACAATTGCACCACCAGTTTCATTAATGTAAACACGACAATTGCGCGACCCGTTTAATTCATGGAAACATGACAACTGCGACGCACCGAGGCGCATGGATTCTGTGTGTGTGTGTGTGTGTGCGTGCGGGGTGCCTCTGAATTGGAGTGTTTATGTCAGTCAGCGATGCGATCCGTTGTTATTCAGCCAGGAAAACTATCTAAACATTATATACTAACGTCAGCATCGGGCAGATTAACACACACAAGCGTTATTAGTTGAGTTTTCTTATTGAAGTGCCTCTGAATTGTAACGGTGTTTATGTCAGTCAGCGATGCGATCCGTACCAGCACCATACGCACGGACTGGAGAGAGGCGAAGTGTTTCTCTCCCTTCGGCTCATGTAGCCCTCATTGTAACTACAAATATTGTTCCCGAACAAACAATGTGGGGTCACTGCAATCCAAAATATTGTAGCCCTACTATAATGCAGTCAAGGTCCCCCAAAAAATATACTACAGTATGTTCTGCTCCATTCTCAACATCTTTTGGTTTCCAAAAACAGTAATTTATTGTAAGTAAACAAAAACAGTCAAAAGCAGTTTCATGTCTGCTTATTTTCATTTACATTAATTTCCTTTGATGTGAAAATACAACAAATAATAATAATACCCATCCGTTACTACATGTCAAGGCCACAATACTGGAGTGGAGTCTGTCAAATCCCGCTATTTCCTTCTTCCCATTGCGCTGCCAACGGAACTAGGATTCGCCGCCCAAAGGGCGGCAAAATTCTAGTATTATACAACCATTTTTAAATGGTGTTTCTTTGTCCACAGGTTTTTTATTTATTTTTTATTAAAAGAGAGACATGAGTAAGACAGAATCATTCAATCCTTGCCACTACAAAATCTGGTCGCAAAGGAATAATATATTCCACCCAATTAGACCAAAACTTTATAAATTTCTCCTTCTCCAGTCTGAGAGAGAAAGTGAACTGTTCCATATTATAAATATCATTTACTATATCTATCCATTATTTTATGGTGGGGGCCTCAGGAAGCAACCAGTGTCGTGTAAATACTTTTCTACATGCAGATATCAGAATACCGAATAGGTATTCATCAGATCTTCCCATCTGAAAATTTGCATGTCCCAAAAATAATGTAGTAAACTCTAAGGGCAAATTTTCACTAAATATTGTATTTATTGATCTCTGAAATTCTGTCCAGAAGATCCTAATCACTGGGCACCCCCAGAAAATATGCCAATGGTTAGCCTCCCAAGACCCACACTGTCTCCAGCATGTTGCCTCCCCATTCGAGAAATGTGCCTTCTGTTTCGGCGTAATGAAGAAACGGACAAGACATTTCCACCCAAATTCCCTCCTGGTTGTGTTTCTATTCATTTAAATTATGAGCCGACTTGAGACGTGGTCCGAAAATAGCTGATCTACCAGCTCACAAGGCGTTGCACTGTGCTTGTAAATCGTCAATTTGAACCCTAACCCTTTGTCCTCCTTTTCACGCAACTCTTTTGCTCCCCTGAAGGACTTTGCCATGAGGTATTACCGTGATCAGGGAGCGCCTGTGGAGAAGCTCAACTTGGGTGTTGGAACCTATGGCCGAACGTTTCGCCTCTCCTCTCAGTCCACTGCTGTTGGAGCTCCTGTCAGCGGTCCTGCTGCTGCCGGGCCCTTCACCGGAGAGGCTGGCATCTGGTCCTACTATGAGGTAAAGAAATGCATGAATAAGACAATAGGTAAACAAACTGTTATTAGATGCAGTCAAACACAATGGAACACTAATGCCTGCATGTCGACACAGTACATGCAGAGGCTGTGACACAGACGGTCTGTTTACAAAAATCAGGCTCTTGATATGCATGTGTTGCGACACAAACAGCAAACAAGCTGTCGACATACAGTATACATATGTCACCATGTAGTTATGGACTGTAGGACAGTCAGGACACACAGATCAATGTCCAGAATCACTTTATTTTCATATAGTTTGGAAGACCCCCCCCCCACCACCCCTCCACCCCCCCCCCCCCCCCCCCCCCCCCCCCACCCCTACCACTGTTGTTTGTGCTTCCATTGTCCATCATCACACGATGAATTCAAATCTACGTACTTGGCATGGCTTATTGTACCAAAGCTTTGAAGTGGGGTTCATACAAAATGTATTTACTTGATTGTTATTTTGATATATTTATCATAATGTATCTGGATATTCCTCAGATCTGCACATTTCTTCAAGGGACCTCTATCCAGTGGATTGACGATCAGAAAGTCCCATATGCCTCCAAAGGAAATGAATGGGTTGGATTTGACAACAAGGCCAGCCTTGAGACCAAGGTGATCGTCTGTTTCATCTTTGGCGCGACAATCCCTTTGTAATTCACAGATTGTGATTGATTTGTTCGTGCCAATTGCAAGTGTTTTTCTTGTTCTTTGTCTTCCTTGCTTCCTCAGGTCCGCTACATAAAAGACAACATGTTTGGGGGAGCTTTCGTATGGGCTGTGGACCTTGATGACTTTACAGGACAGTTCTGCAATCAGGGCACCTATCCACTCATCACTTCCCTGAGCTCTCTTCTCAATTCAGGTAAATAACTAAACATCAAACAATAACAATAACAATAACAATAACAATAACAATAACAATAACAATAACAATAACAATAACAATAATAATAATAATAATGTGTATTGTGTAATGTGTATTAACACTATAATAACAAAGAACGTTAACATTTTTGACTGACATTTTAACTTTCCAGGTTTGTTCTTGGCCTCTGCCTATTTTCCCTTCAACAACAAATCTCTTGGCTGAAATTAGTGGATCTACAAGCACAACATGTTTTGAGCTTGTAGACCCACTATTTTTGCCTAATGTTCTGCATAACATGCCTATAGAATAGGGTTCATGTGGTTAAAATATATCTTAAATATGAAATATATCTTATATCTTTTTTTTTAACCTTTTCATTGCAATGTACAGACTATTTCAAATATTGTTATTCCTCCATAGATCTCCCTCCCGCTCCACATACAACTCCAGGGGTAAAGACACCACCATCTCCAACCAAAGAGCACACCACTGACACCACTACACCCTCAACCACCAAAACAGCACCTGGTGCTTCCTTCTGTGCAGGCAGGGCAGATGGGGTGTATGCCAAGCCTGACGCCCCAGGCTCTTATTATAACTGTGGACATGGCATCACACACGTCCAAAACTGTGCTGCAGGTTTAGTTTTTCGAGACAGTTGTAAGTGTTGCGACTGGCCTGTAGGGTTGGAAATTAACTAAGTACTCAAGTACTGTACTTTAGTGGAGTATTTCCTATTTTCAGTACTTTTACTCCTACTCCACTTACTCCACTACAATTATTTGAAACTTGGAAACCAGACAAATCAGACACAGCCTAGTCATGCCAGGCAAGTTAGGCCTCACTCAGACCTTTGCAGCCAACTGCATGCTTGTTGTATGAATGTTGTGAGTGTCATGGCCGCCCCAATGCATTTCCAATGGAAGTCACATGGTTTGAGGACTACATTTTGGACTACAAGCTGTTGTATGGCTTTTGGCTGTGTTTCGACTGCACCCCTCCCCCTCATACAACACAAGTGTTGTGTCAGACCATGTGACTCCCATTGGAAATGCATTGGGGCAATTATTAACAGTAAAAACGTATGACTGTATATGATTGAAGATGAACAAATGAATAAAGAATAATCCTTTCCATACTGTTTTGCATCTTTTTTATATACAGTATATATTTTTTGTATTCAGACAGCCAGCAATGGCTGTCAAAATGTTGCAATACATAGATGATGGTAAAAATCCTTATCAAAATCCTTATCATAAGACTGTGATGAAGTCTTCTTGTGACCAAACAAAGGGAAGATTAAAGTACACAGTTAAAAAAACAGATACAATGTTGGAGAGAGTGTGGAGATGTAAATGTGGAACATACTTCTGGAAATGTCCCAAAATAGATGTTTTTGGGAAAATGATACAGGATCAGGTGCAAAAGATATTGGGATATAAGGTACCATACCAATGGAGTGTAAAGTTTTGTATTTGGGAAACTTGATTGAAGGGAAGATACGAGAAGAGGACAGATATTTGGTAAAATGTTTTATTGGCAGCAGGGAATAAGGCAAGCAAATGGGGCCAGATAGAACCTCCGAATCAGGGGCAATGGGAAGAGTTGATAGAGGAAATATATCTTACGGAAAAACGGACACATCGGATAAGAGTAAGACTTCACTACAGGAACAGCAAATGGTCGATAAATGGTTGAAATGGACAATACACAAGGACAAAAATAAAGACTAAGGTATTTATAAAGGAAAAGCCTAGAACTGTATGACAAGGTGAATGTATGCATTAAGATGACTAGACTTGTACGTGTCCATCGGCCACCGGCCTACTTGGGAACGATGCAACTTGGGAACCTAATAATACCTGTTGTCAACTTGTCATAGCACCCATTTGAACTATCTGCCTGTGTCCCTTTTGTGCCCATACTGTATATGGAGATATATGTAGTATGCAATACCTGTTGTCATAGCAGCACGAATTTTTACTGTCTATGTCCCACATGGAGATCTCTGTATCTGTCTGTCTGCCTGTGTGTGAAGAGTGCAAACTGACTGCAAAACTGTGAAAAGTGGACTGATTAAGTAATCAATCTATTGGCTGAGGCAGAGGCTGGAAATTGCACAGGTGAGGGGATTTAGGCTGATTAGGCCTGTGCACTGGCAGAGCCTGACCAGAGCCTTTTGTGGTGGTTCTGGAGAACCGTGGGTCCGACCGACTCGATACCGGGAACTGAACTCACTGTGGGTGTGTGTCAAATTTGAAGTCGGTGGGGCAAACGGTTCTCGAGTTACGTGTATTACAACCGTACACACACGCACGCACACAGAGACGTGGCGCATTTATAGTATGGATGTTGACTTCTGATTCACAGAGAGAACAGTCTTCTCCCTGCAGAATCTGCTGTCTCCAGGACTCTGCTGGACATGATGAGGAGTAGACTGCTGTCTATTTATACACCATAAACCAGTATCCACTCTGCTTGTGTCTCCCATCCTCTGTAAGAATCTGCACACACACCTACTTTGCAGAATGTATAGTGTGTCTAACATCACAATCCCAGCTATGAGACCCTGAGTTAAAGCCCTCAGAACCCAGGACATTATCTGCTGGGCGAAGTACAACAATGTGCAAACACAGCAGCAAGATTTGTGAGCTGCTGTGATAGGAGCAGGATATCAAATGGAACACAACCACCCCAAATACTCATTGTGTGTATTCCTGCATTATCTGCATAGAAATTGAATTATTGGAGATTTTGACTATCATGCACATTGCTTTGATCGTATTGTTCGACTTTTTTGCTTTGGCAATAATGTAAACGTAGGTTTTCTCATTTCTTGTACCATGGTGTGCAGGCTCCATCCAATATCTACAAAAGGCAATTCAGCCATATCTTCAGGGAGGACTTAAAGGTCTTTTAAGGCCTACTGTACTGTATTTTAGTGATTAATGTTGTTTGGTTGTATTGGACCGTATATTGCAAGTTGCAACAGCTGTGTGGCAATTGGCAAACGTACAGCTTGAAGTGATTGATCTCGTGGCTCTGTAGGCGGCAAGACATCTACTGTATAAGAGGGGTTGTCTGTGTGCCTGTGTACCTGGAAGTATTGGGAACTCATCTCGCAAAACACAAACACTGGACCGATCACCAACTCACACAATTAAAAACACCATGAACAAGCTCATTCTGCTTGCAGGTAAGCCATTTATACGTAATTTAACAGACTGAATATTCTAAATCTAGTCTAAATCTAATTTCTGAATCTTTCTACCTTTGAAGGTCTGTGCATCAGCCTGGGCAGTTTAGGTGAGTCTATTAAATGGAATGTTTAAATATGCAATCTTTGATAACACTGTTACCATCGTTAAACATCTAAATTAGACTATATCAAGATTTGTTGCACGTGCAAGCCACCCACGCATGCACACACGCATGCACGCACGCACGCACGCACGCACGCACGCACGCACGCACGCACGCACGCACGCACGCACGCACACTCACACACACACACACACACACACACACACACACACACACACACACACACACACACACACACACACACACACACACACACACACACACACACATTGTTGCATTGTTCAATATGAATGTCAATCAATCAAGGTTCAAGGTTCACTTGTCATTTCACATGTTTGCACATATAAAACGAAAATCGTACTCAGGACCAGCAGTGTATATTTAAAACCTATCAATAAAAAGATGAAAAAATCAACTATTTGTTTCACTGTTTCAGGTTCCTCGTACAGGCTGGGCTGTTACTTCACCAACTGGGCCCAATACAGACCTGGACAAGGGAAGTTTTTACCTGCTAACATCGACCCCAACCTCTGCACCCACCTGTTCTATGCCTTCGCTCAGATTAATGATGCCAATGAGCTTGTCACCTTTGAATGGAATGACGAGACACTCTATAGGTCCTTTAATGGACTTAAAGACAGGTTGGTCCTTTCCTCTACAATAATTAATTTGAGCAGTTAAACAATTGAATTCATTATCCTCTTAATCCTCTTATCCTCTGTCATTTTCCTCCTTTTTAAATAATTACAATGCTCACAATGCTTGAGACGTTGATTAATTAAAAAAATGCATGGTAAAGATTTTGACCTAAAGTGGTTAAAGAGAGGTTGGTACTTTCTCCCACCATAATGGGCGGGTAATTATAAATTGCTATGGAAGATGCAACCATTGCTGCAATCATCGTGGTAGATGTTGGATACTCACAATGACACTTTTCATTCAACAAATTAAACTGTGCTTGTATCTTCTCATAGGAATCCTAATCTCAAAACACTGTTGGCGGTTGGTGGATGGAATTTTGGCTCCGAAAAGTGAGATATTTGACATGGTCCGCATAGAATCTTTAAAATGTGTATGATGATATGCCCTCTTGACAACCTTCATCAATGTATTTACTGTTTGTTCCAGATTCAGCAGAATGGTGTCAACCCCAGGCAATAGAAATACATTTATCCAGTCCTCCATAACTCTGCTGAGAAAACATGGTTTTGATGGTTTAGACCTGGACTGGGAATATCCAGGAGCACGAGGAAGCCCTGTGGGGGACAAACAGAAGTTCACCTTGTTATGCAAGGTCAGGCCAGCAGGAACATACAAATGTCTTGTTGTTTTGTGTAAAGACTATTTTCACAATCAGTTAGTGCGTCAATATTTGTTGTGTCGATATCTGACTAATCCACGCGATTCATTTAAGTACAGTTATGAACCTTATAGTCCCTATTCTGGCCATGCCATGGCCATTAAATATTCAGCAAAAATAGGTGGACATTGACGGAAATCAGCCCCTAACGCGTTGTATTGCGACGCATTGTGAACTTGTAGATCCATAATTTAAATTTCTTTGAATAGATTTGGTGAAGAGACCCAGCTGTACTGGGTGAATGCAGTGAACCAAGTATGGTTTAAGACAAGTGGTTAATCCATATTCAAACCATAAATTATGTTAAAACTTTAACAATAAAGTATGGTAAATGACATCTTGGAATTGTTTTCTTTGAAATATGTATGCAGCTGTCAAAAACAAAACCTTTCATTTTGGTGAAAATCATTCACATTTTGATGAAGTTGTAACTACTGTAAATTCATTACATAACACAAGATGCAACGTTGAAACAAAATAATTAACTTGATCATTTTTCCGTCAAACCCTGACTAATGGATTAATTGTTTCACCAGTCTTGTTGTTTCATGTATAACACTGTGTGTGCGTGCGACCGTGCGTGTGTGCAACCTATAGGAACTGCGACAGGCCTATGAGACAGAGGGAGCAGCCACTGGTCGCCCCAGACTAATGCTTACTGCTGCGGTGGCAGCTGGGAAAGGGACCATCGATGCTGCTTATGAAATAGCAGAGATTTCTAAGTATGTAGCCTACTGTATGAGAGTTAAGAAGATTCAATGTCGGTAGAAATTTGATGGCTAAGTCTGGATGTGGGTAAACTGACACCTCACTTCCATTTCGTCAGGTACGTGGACATGATCAACGTGATGACGTACGACTTTCATGGCTCCTGGGAGAACGTTACAGGCCATAACAGTCCTCTGTACAACGGCTCCCAAGACACTGGAGACCTCGTTTACTTCAATACAGTGAGAATTCACCTTTGGTTGTGTTTCTATTCATTTAAATTATGAGCCGACTTGAGACGTGGTCCGAAAATAGCTGATCTACCAGCTCACAAGGCGTTGCATCATGACACACTGTGCTTGTAAATCGTCAATTTGAACGCTAACCCTTTGTCCTCCTTTTCACGCAACTCTTTTGCTCCCCTGAAGGACTTTGCCATGAGGTATTACCGTGATCAGGGAGCGCCTGTGGAGAAGCTCAACTTGGGTGTTGGAACCTATGGCCGAACGTTTCGCCTCTCCTCTCAGTCCACTGCTGTCGGAGCTCCTGTCAGCGGTCCTGCTGCTGCCGGGCCCTTCACCAGAACGGCTGGCTTCTGGTCCTACTATGAGGTAAAGAAATGCATGAATAGCACAACAGGTATTAGATGCAGTCAAACACAATGGAACACTATAATGCCTGCATGTCGACACTGTACATGCAACACAAAGAGGCTGTAAACATACAGTGTGACAGACGGTCGGTTTACAAAACAAAAACAATCAGGCTCTTGATATGCATGTGTTGCGACACAAACAGCAAACAAGCTGTCGACATACAGTACATATGTGACCCATACATGTAGTTATGGACTGTAGGACAGTCAGGACACACAGATCAATGTCCATGTGGGGTTCATACAAAATGTATTTACTTGTTTGTTATTTTGATATATTGATCATAATGTATCTGGATATTCCTCAGATCTGCACATTTCTTCAAGGGACCTCTATCCAGTGGATTGACGATCAGAAAGTCCCATATGCCTCCAAAGGAAATGAATGGGTTGGATTTGACAACAAGGCCAGCCTTGAGACCAAGGTGATCGTCTGTTTCATCTTTGGCACTACAATCCCTTTGTAATTCACAGATTGTGATTGATTTGTTCGTGCCAATTGCAAATCCTAGTGTTTTTCTTGTTCTTTGTCTTCCTTGCTTCCTCAGGTCCGCTACATAAAAGACAACATGTTTGGGGGAGCTTTCGTATGGGCTGTGGACCTTGATGACTTTACAGGACAGTTCTGCAATCAGGGCACCTATCCACTCATCACTTCCCTGAGCTCTCTTCTCAATTCAGGTAAATAACTAAACATCAAACAATGTAAATATTCCTATAATAGTAATACACTTTATTTGTGAAGTGTAACACTATAATAACAAAGAACATTAACATTTTTGACTGATATTTTAACTTTCCAGGTTTGTTCTTGGCCTCTGCCTATTTTCCCTTGGCTTTATTGGCTGAAATTAGTGGATCTATAAGCTCACAACATGTTTTGAGCCTGTAGACCCACTTTTTTGCCTAATGTTATTATAACAGGGGTTCTCAACGTTTTTGCTGGGGACCCCCGGAAATGCTTTGGCCATGTATCGTGACCCACGTCCCGCCCCCACCTCCCCACCCCAATACAAACTGACTGCAAAAATAACCTTAATAATAGGGAAAATATGTCATAAAATGAATATTATTGAAACCAGATTATAATCATTAAGAAAATGTATGCAAAATGTATGCATGTGTACTATGTAAACTCTTCATTTCCATTTTCCAGCCATTCAATTGCAAAAAAAAGAAAATAAATAGTTTGGGGATAAACAATACTAGTTTTTCTACAAAAATCAGTTCAAGTTACTGTTGCTCGTGCCAAGCTGTCATTCTCTTGTACTTATTGTATTATTTCCCACCACGGAGTAACCTTGCGTCTCGGAGGACAGTCTGGCAAGACGGGCAGTGTCGGTATTAGTACAGGAAATCTATGGAAAATACAGGATCAACCTCTAACTAATTGCAAAAAAACCGAACTCAGCTGATTTTGCATCTTCAATATATCCTGAATAACAGAAAAAAAGTTGCCTGGAATTGTCTGAGGGGAAAGTGTTGAAAATAGCCTGTACAGTGTGGCCACCATTGACATCCTATTATAAGGTAATATTTTCTAAATGTCCTTATGCTTTAAGTAGCATGTGACATATCAAACTAGGGGGTTTTCATGATGCTGAATCCATTCCAAGCATTAGTTTTGCATAAAAACACTCATTGGGCTAAATTTGGCCATAGCAACTTGCCCAAATGTGCTGACCTCATTACATTTTGGCAAGTTGCTATGGCCAAATTTAGCCCAATGAGTGTTTTTATGCAAAACTAATGCTTGGAATGGCTTCAGCATCATGACAACAACCTAGTTTGATATGTCACATGCTACTTAAAGCATAAGGAAATTTAGAAAATATTGCCTTATAATAGGATGTCAATGGTGGCCATACTGTACAGGCCATTTTCAACACTTTCCCCTCAGACAATTCCAGGCAACTTTCTTTCTGTTATTCAGGATATATTGAAGATGCAAAATCAGTTGAGTTTGGTTTTTTTGCAATTAGTTAGAGGTCAAATTACATTATTACTGGACTATATAGGCCAATCAAAGGCAGGCGGGACGTTACCATGTCTATGCTCGGACGTACAATAGATATACGCTATAACGTGCATAGAATAGGGACGCTATAGGGTTCATGTGGTTAAAATATATCTTAAATGTGAAATATATCTTCTATCTCTTTTTTTAACCCTTTTATTGCATTGTACAGACTATTTCAAACATTTGTATTCCTCCATAGATCTCCCTCCCGCTCTTTCTCCCGTCTTTACAACCTCAACCACCACTAACCCCACTACAACCTCAACCACCACTGACGCCACTACAACCTCAACCACCACTGACACCACTACAACCTCAACCACCAAAACAGCACCTGGTGCTTCCTTCTGTGCAGGCAGGGCAGATGGGGTGTATGCCAAGCCTGACGCCCCAGGCTCTTTTTATAACTGTGGACATGGCATCACACACGTCCAAAACTGTGTTGCAGGTTTAGTTTTTCGAGACAGTTGTAAGTGTTGCGACTGGCCTGTATAGGGGTGGAAATTAACTAAGTAGTCAAGTACTGTACTTTAGTAGAGTATTTCCTATTTTCATCTCAGAGGCAATTGTATAGTACTTTTACTCCACTACAATTATTTGAAACTTGGAAACCAGACAAATCAGCCTAAGGCCTCACTCACACCTTTAAAACATTGATGCATGCTTGTTGTATGAATGTCATGGCCGCCCCAATGCATTTCCAATGGAAGTCACATGGTTTGATACAACATTTTGGACTACAAGCTGTTGTATGGCTTTCGGCTGTGTTTCGACTGCCCCCCTCCCCCTCATACAACACAAATGTTGTGTCAAACCATGTGACTCCCATTGGAAATGCATTGGGGCAAGATGTGTCACACCCTTTGTATACAACAAGCATACATCAATCTGTTGCGACCGTGTGAGTCGCCCCTAGCCATGCCAGGCTAAGTTACTACTATTTACTTTGTAGTTTTGTATTCTTATTACAAAACATACATTACATTAACCACTTCAGCCCTATATGCCATTTGAAAATCTACAAGCTCACAATGCGACACATTGTGAGCTTGTATATTTGCTATTTTCAAAAGATTTTTAAACTTTTGAAAACCACTGCATAATGAGTACTTTATACTTTTGATACCTGGTATCTAGTACATTTTGACCAATACTTTTGTACTTTTACTTAAATACATTTTGAATTCCAGACTTTTACTTGCAACAGTATTTCTACAGTAGTGATACTTTTACTTAAATAAATAATGTGAGTACTTTTTCCACCAGTGGCCCTAGGGCCTGACTCACACCTTCGCAACCGATTGATGTATAGCTGATGCATGAGACTTATTGACTGATGCAAGCTCACAATGCATTTCCAATGGGAGTCACATGGTTTGACACAACATTTGTGTTGTATGAGGGGGAGGGGGGCAGTCGAAACACAGCCGAAAGCCGTACAACACAAATGTTGTGTCAAACCATGTGACTTCCATTGGAAATGCATTGGGGCAAGATGTAAACAAACCCTTTCATACATCTAGCATGCATCAATGTTGTATGCTAGATGTAAAGGTAAGTCGCCCCTAGGCCTGACTCACACCTTCACAACAGATTGATGTATAGCTGATGCATGAGACTTATTGACTGATGCAAGCTCACAATGCATTTCCAATGGGAGTCACATGGTTTGACACAACATTTGTGTTGTATGAGGGGGTGGGGGGCAGTCGAAACACAGCCGAAAGCCGTACAACACAAATGTTGTGTCAAACCATGTGACTTCCATTGGAAATGCATTGCGAGCTTGCATCAGTAAACAAGTCTCATGCATCTAGCATGCATCAATGTTGTATGCTAGATGCAAAGGTGTGAGTCAGGCCTTAAAGGGAATTGTATGCGTGCTGGCAACGCATGCACCTATTGTGAGTAATTTGATTAGTTACTAGACTCAATGGATAATACAACATTTAAAGTAAACAGTAAAAACGTATGACTGAATGATTGAAGATGAACAAATGAATAAAGAATAATCCTTTCCATACTGTTTTTGCTTGTTTTATACAAACTTAAAGCTGCTATAAGCAATATATGTCAAAATTGTAATTACCTTTATTTATATATATATATATTGTATTCAGACAGCCAGCAATGGGTAAAATACAACATTTTAGTCTCTGACACATCTAGGGGATGCATCTATGCACATCACAATCTGCATTCAAAGTTTTTCCTAGAAGCTTTGTCATTGGTCAATGACAAATTGCCTGTCTACTTCCTGATTGGTCAGTCATTTCGACCGTTTTTTTTTTTGTTGACCAATGTCGATTGATCGATGTTATTACTTATAGCAACTTTAAGCGCAGTGATTTGAGTCTTCTTGTGACCAAACAAAGGGAAGTTTAAAGAAACAGATACAATGTTGCAAGAGAGATATTGGGATATAAGGTACCATACCAATGGAGTGTAAAGTTTTGTATTTGGTAAACTTGATTGAAGGGAAGATACGAGAAAAAATGTTTTATTGGCAAATCAGGGGCAATGGGAAGAGTTGATAGAGGAAATCTATCTTATAGAAAAACGGACACATCGCATAAGACTAGGAACAGCAAATAGATAAATGGTTGAAATGGACAATACACAAGGACAAAAATAAAGATGGTCTTTTTAAAGGAAAAGCCTAGGACTGTATGACATAGTGAATGTACAGTATACATTAAGATGATGTTGACTTGTTTCTTTTTGTGGTTTTAGTTTGTTTTTGGTTGAGTGTGGTTTGTTTTTGTTTTTCTTGTGCTGTGGTTTTTGTGTGTTGTACTAAAAAATGGATAAATTAATAAAAATCCATAAGTGACAGAAAAAGAATCAGGATCAAAGAAGGACAGTACTGTCCTCTGTCCCAGTCCAGCTGGAATCCGGGGTTTCTGATTCACAGAGAGAACAGTCTTCTCCCTGCAGAATGTCTCCAGGACTCTGCTGGACATGATGAGTAGTAGACTGCTGTCTATTTATACACCATAAACCAGTATCCACTCTGCTTGTGTCTCCCATCCTCTGTAAGAATCTGCACACACACCTACTTTGCAGAATGTATAGTGTGTCCAACGTCAAAATCCCAGCTATGAGACCCTGAGTTAAAGCCTTCAGAACCCAGGTCATTATCTGCTGGGCGAAGTACAACAATGTGCAACAATGTACAACAATGTGCAAGCACAGCAAGATTTGTGAGCTGCTGTGATAAGAGCAGGATATCAAATGGAACACAACCACCCTAAAGACTCATTGTGTGTATTCCTACATTATCTGCATGGAAATTGAATTATTGGAGACTCTGACTATCAATTGAATATGCATTTTGTTTTGATCGTATTGTTCGACTTTTTGCTTTGGCAATAATGTAAACGTATGTTTTCTCCTGCCAATGAAGCCCTTTGAAGTGTGTGTGTGTGTGTGTGTGTGTGTGTGTGTGTGTGTGTGTGTGAGAGAGAGAGAGAGAGAGAGAGAGAGACAAGACAGGGCCTTCTTCTGTATGCCACCAAAAGACACACCATAGAACCAATTTCTCTATATGGTTGTGAGATCTGGAGACCATTTGCAAACCAAGATCTTTAAAAATTGGATAAACCCCAAATTGAGACCCTGCACAGAGAATTCTGCAAATCCATTATCTGGATCCAGGGAAAAACACAGTATGCAGGGCAGAATTAGGACGAAACACACTCGTTGTCAGAAGTTCACAGTGTTTTTGTTTTGGTAAAATTTCATGTTTCAATTTTTCTCTTTGTTTTACTGTGTATTGTAAGGCAGGTGAACACCCACAGGGCAGATCAAATGACAGTTGGATCAGGAAGCTTAGAACATCCTGTTTTATGTTCAGAATCAGAATATTTATGTTGAGTTAACCTATATCTGTTTCAGCCAGCCTTCATTGAGAGGAAGTCTAAGGCTGGCAGACTCATTGGGATTGTGACAACACAGCCACTCATTAGTTCCAGAGACCACACATTGTAAGTCCAGTTTAATATAAAATGTGTCATTTGGCATTCAAGAGCAGAAACTTTATTGGGTGTGAAGGGGGCAAGGAACCTGGATATTGTAGTCCATAAAATATTGAGAATGGTCTATGTTGTTAGTTGTTACAGTTATGATTCTTATGAAAATACTTTTAAAGGTTGTTTCATTTCTACAGTATTTATAGGCCATCCTAGAAAGTGTCAATGTTATTGCTTTTTGGTCCAAAATGCAACTAAAACTAAAGTGAGTCAGCCTTTAGTAACTCTTTATAGTTACTTGGAAGTATGTATTCATCCATCCATCATTATTACTGTTTTTTTGTCCCCATTCTGTCCTGTGACTCTCAAGGTTGTGAAGATGAACACCACAACATCCAATAACTCCACTGAGTGTGTTCTAGATACCAGTGTGACAGCGGTGGTCTTCCCTTGTCTATATAGTGTCCTCTTTCTAGTGGCACTGGTACTGAACAGTCTGGCTGCATGGATCTTTTACAACATCCCCACTACATCCACGTTTGTGGTCTATCTAAAGAATGTGGTGAGTGAAGGGATTTGTTTTGGAAATGTATTTGTCAGTGCAAGATAGAAACAGAGACTATATTGATGAATAATAATGATCCTTCAACAATAGGTGGTGGTTGACATGCTCATGACTCTGACCATCCCTGTGAAGGTGCTGATTCTGCTCAATGAAGCAAGTGTGGGCTCCCTGCCCCTGCGTGTCTTCTACTGTAGATACTCAGTCCCTCTATTCTACTTCTCCATGTACATCGGCATACTTTTTCTGGGTCTCATCAGTCTGGACCGCTACCTGAAGATAGTCCGGCCATTTGGGAGATATGCTGTGCAGAAAGTCAGGGTTGGTAAGGTGCTGAGTGCAACTGTCTGGGTGGTGATGTTATCTCTAGGGCTGCTAGGCATCATCCTGGCTGACAAGAGAGTGCAGCTCTCTAGAGGCATACTGAACTGTTACTCCATGTGGCATGACCAAAGGAGGCACATGAAAGAAGCAGCCTTCATCTTCTTTCAGGTAACACCTCTAAACTTTGCACAGTAACTATCTCTGCCAGGATACTGTTTGGTTCTCTGCACATATACTGTTTGGTTCCTACACCAGTTTTTCTATTGATGTATTGGGTCCAGAAATGTTTTGTTGTGCTTTCTATTGATGTATTGGGTCCAGATGGTGTTCTGGGGCACACTGGTTCTGATGCTGGTCTGCTACACCTTCATCAGCAGGAAGGTTTATGAGTCATACACAGCCTCCAGCAGCTCTGGAGTGACCAGTCGCAGAATCAAAGCAAAGGTCTTCATTGTGGTAGCAGTGTTTTTCATCTGCTTTGCCCCCTCCCACTTTGCCATGGTTCCCTACACATTGAACCATAAATACCACTGCACAGCACGGAACGCCATCGACATCACCTATGAGACCACCGTGTGGCTGTCGACCATGAACGTGTGTCTGGATCCACTCATCTACATATTCCTGTGCAAGACATTCCGGAGGAAGTTGACAGCCACACTCAGCCGCAAGCGCCTCCCACAAGGCAACATGGACATGTGTGTCACAGTGTGTGACAGGAGAGGATGTTAAACGTAACTTCGCATCCACCAGGCTATAGGTTACTTCCTGCTCCTACTCCACCTGACCTGACCTATGGAGGTTCACAGAACCACTATTGTTTAGACCTGGTTTCTTCACTCCAGCCTGCCGCTAAACCAATGATATCTTCAACACAGTCTACTAGAAAAGAGGGAGTGTACATATACAATGAGCTGTTCTCTGGAAAGAGGTCCACATCCCTCTTGCTTCTTCAACGCTAGCCGATATCATGAATAGAGTACACACCTACCACGTACTCCCAGTTACATGCTGCTGACAGGATGTCTGGAAATACATATAATGTACAATAGACCTTTTGAGTATGCACAGTGGACAAATAGCCCTCATCAAACACCTGTAGAATATCCATTCACTGTGAAAAACACGTAATTTCCTTTCCTATTCATTGACTATCTTGTCCTCTTTGCCTGGGCCCTATAAAACATTGAAGTCAGAACATTGTGGAGATTGGGGGGGGGGGGGGGGGGGGGGGGGGACGGACGGACAGACACTTAGTGAGCATAGCGAGCTCCAAGACCTTTAAGAACATTTCGATAGAACGTTTAGATGGAATCACATAATTTCCTTCATCATTTTGGGACTCTGGTCGATTAACATATTATAATGTGGAGTATACTACTGTATCTTAAAAATGTATAATTTTATAATTGAAT